>NC_133217.1:10945490-11222990 GCF_040436345.1 Pagrus major | reverse complement strand
TAGGTCGCAAGTCATATAAACACAGAAAATCTGACAAAATGTCGATGCTTGCAGATATATTAGCAGCTGAAAAGATGATGGCTGGTGAAAATCCGGAGGGACATCGGGCCATATTTCAAGGTAAACAACATATTTGATGACCCATTAGCTTCCGTTACACGAGAACTAATGTTAGCAGTCAACCACTTCCTAGCTTACATAGCTTAGTTGACAGTGTGAAAGGGTATGATAGGAAATAAATATATTAACTTTGAAATATCAATGTACATTGATTGATAGTACTAAAATAGAAGTGAAACCCCTGGATGTAATTAAACGGCAAGTTAGGTAGGAAGACGTAAAACACTAACGTTAGCTAATGGGTCATCATATATGTTGGTTTATTTTGAAATATGGCCTGATGTCCCTCATTCGTGTTTCTCAAAGTCCAAGGTGAACTTTTTCATTGTCTTGTTTTGTCAGTCCAAAACTGAAAACAGTAATTTTTATGCCATTTTTACATGAAAAATTCCCTTAAAATGTTTCAATTATTGATAAGTTGGCATTTATTTTTCTGTTGAATGAATAATTGATCAATCGACTAATCTTTGCAGCATTGGACCATACATTATGAGTGTGTTTTTGGTCTGTTTAAGTGTGTGATGTGGCACAGCAGGGTTAAGAGCCTCCATTTCCCAATTTTCCAATGAGCTTGGAACAAACCCAAAATGGCTCCCAGTAAAAACTGGTGTCATGTGGGCTGAATATGGAAAAATGGTTGAATGAATACACTCAAACAGGAGAACAACTGTTTTATTAATGGAGCATTTACTATATAGGCATGGTGGCCTTCACATAATGGGAAATTTCCCTTCCCGTGTAGCATCCGTCCATCTCCATCCTGCGTTAATTATTCACGAGTTGTCACAGTTACATAACAGGGGGTGGATGGTGAAACCCCCCACGATGTGAAGCCATTCTATTTTAGTTCCTTGGCGTTATTGGATTTCAACACAGGAAAACCTCAACAGGAAAAGATGAGTGAGGAGGATGAAATATCACCTCTTTGTAGCTCGTGCTGGGAAATTAGGACAAACTGTGCTACTATGATGTCGTTTCATGTGATCTGAGGAGAACTGAACTGCCACATTGAAAAATGACTGAAAATAAGTTATTTTTGTGGGTTTGAAGATGAGACAGCCTCATTGTTAATGGTCGGGCCAAAAATTCAAAACTTAAATCATAATGGGGGAAACGAGATGAAGAAATTCTGAAAGAAAGAAATGCAGAACCTGGACATAAAGATGAAGAATAGAAATATCACACCTTTAATTAAAAAAAAAAATGACAACCCATATGTGGGTGAATCTGTCCACTGGGTATAACTGAGAGGATCCACCTCCGCATTACGATGCTTTTAGATTTTCTTTCCCACCTTTCTCCAGCTCCACAGGGAAGAGCTCCAGTTTCTCCACCCTCTTCTCCAGCTCGTACTCTGCGGAGGAGGCCACAGGATCCACCTCCTCGTTACGGCGGTCGTAGTCCTCGTTGGAGTAGGTGTTGAACACCTGGAGAGGAAGGCACGAAGAGTTAACGGAGCAGCATGATTCTGGATGTTGAATAAAGTTTTTTAACAGGAGATATTGTACTGAATGGCTCAAATACAGCAAGGTTTGGTTAAACAAAGTTTACAATGCTACACTAATCAACAATTACAACTCATACAAATATGACAAGGCGCTTCTATTCTTTGATGATAACAACGGTTGCCCTGCAGGCAGAGTAATGCTGCTTCTTTACAAGTTTATGAATATGGATGGAAGTAAATAAGAGCCTTTTTGTTCTCAACCCATGCATTATCTACACAACAAAGCTAACAACACTGTGGTATATAAAGGCCCGAGAACAAAGCCACAGCTACAGCCACAACAAGAGAAAACTGTAGTGTGGAGAAACATTATGAGGATAGGGAGGCCTTCCTCCTGCTCTAAGCTGTGTGGTCCTCCTCGTATGAACCTCTCCTCCCCAGCACGAGTCTGCCATCACTTCACATCTCATCCCGGCCAAGCATCTCACTGCTCTCTGCACCAGAGAGGGAGGGGAGGAGATGAGAGAGTTGTGGACAAGCAGGCTTGAACGTGCATGCTGTTGTCACGTCTGTAGTGCAGCCTTCTGTGATGGCGGCTGGGGCTCAATAAAAGGGTATAAAAGTGTTCATGCAGATACGTATAACCATATAAGCATCACACCGGCTGTCTGTGCGTCTCTGCAGACCAACACCGATTGCAGCTGCTATTGTTACAATCTGAGAAACTAGCGACATATGCCACATGGTGTTGTCTCCTAAAAGCAGGAAGTTCAGGGAAGGAGAGCACACATATAGCTTGAAGGAGACATTTTGTGCTAATTTTAAGGTTCATAATTTTATTTTTGGTTGCTGCTGGAATATGTTTACATGCTTTAGTGCTCAAAAATACATTATATTTCTCATACTGTCCAGTGCTGCAGCACTGCATTCCCCCTCTGTCTGAAACACTGTGTTTTAGCTCCTGTTTCTTTTCAGCCCTCCTCCTGGATACCCGGTCTGTTCTGATTGGTTAACATATGTCTGACTCAGGGCCGCTAACAACAACAGAGCACCTGTGCTAAATCTTACGTGCCAGACTATCTTAGAGACATTCATTATGCAAATTAATTTGTGACTTAGTGTGAAAAGTCACAGAATTAAAGGCGGGACTACTGACGAGGCGTTTCAGGAGCTGTGTTTTCTGTGGGAGAGAGGAGCTTCTGTAGGTGTGGACTTTATAACTTTCAAGATTTTTTACATGCACAAGAACCTTTCTAAAACACTGAAGGAAAGGGAAAACGAAAAACCATAATAAGTCTTTTTTAATGACATCAGTCATTATCAAAGTTATTCACTGCGCTGCATGCTATTCATCTGTGAGTACATGAATCAGAACTACAGTAGATGAGGGAAATAAACACACTGAGGATGCAAAGATGACATCTCATTCCCACAGTGTCACTTCCTATACCAGGGTCCTGACCTCTTTGAAGTGGGTGACGAGGAAATACATTTTCAATAGAGATCAATAGGGCGTCATGTCATTGTCATGACATGAATTGATTAAAGCCTAAAGCCAGATTTATGCTCGTCACTTGTGCGCAGAAGTGGAGCAGGATCTCAGCTGTGTGAGGACAAGTTCAAAAGATAAAAAATGAAAGCATGAATAATGTCAGTCAAGCTATTTGTTCTTTTTAGCTTCACATTTTTCACACTGTAGCGGATGTAGCGTGGGTTTGACTAATATCTTACCACATGATAAAGATCCAACAAACTGCGGTAAATAAATAAATAAATGGCTCTCTGTGTAGGAGACACTGTGCCGGTTGTACACACAGCTTGGGCACACTGATGTAGCGTGATGCTGCCAGGGTTAGTTTCTATTCTTTCCTCTGTGTGAGCCTGCGTGAGCTCTATCCATGACCTCGCTGTCATCAATCATTCAGTGTGATCAACAAGCCTGCATTATTAACACTCATATGCACTCACGCACACACACACTCACACACATACATGTAGATAATGTTGTGCATAGCATTAAAGAAATATATAAACAAAAACATAGGTGCACAAACACCCCTCTTTCCCTCCACACACATAGACACACACTGCAGATGAATGCTAACACCAGCACTTGCACTGTCCTGGATGTCCCGGACACGATGCTACCATTGGCAGTCGGTACACTCTCTAATGGCCTCTCTCTGTCGCTGTGTGCTATCTACAAACACATTAGCATGTGGCCAGTCAGAGAGAAAGAGAGAGAGATAGAGAGAGAGAGAGGTCATGAGGAGAGAGGAGGACGGATTAGGGTGGATCCATGAAAGAGGGCAGACGAAGAGCAGACAGAGAAGGCGCAGAGATGGAGATAGATAAGAAAAGGGCAGCAGGGGGAATTCAAAAAGACGATGAACTGAGAAGCGAATGGACGGACAAGAGAGCAACGGTGACTGAGAGAGGGAGTGAAGAGATAAATGAAAGAGCATGCACATGGGAAATAAGAATAGGTAGGCAGAAAGAGAGAGAAAGAGACACACAGAGACAGACTGCACCATCAAATGGAAAGCATTTACCCACAAGATTAAGAAATGAAAACTACCTGTATATATCTTTAGATTGTCCGAACACAACCTGGTTTCCCAGAGAGAGAAGGCTGTGTTGAGTCAATCTGGTCAATATTAAGGCATCCAAAGACACAACACAGCTCAAAAATGACCCTTCCTTAAAAAGGATAAAAAGAGATGGAAGAGTTTGATGAAATGTTAAGGTTAAATAGTGCAGATTGATTCAATTCTCATAAAATAATAATTGGACTTATAATACAACTTCTTTACCTGATGCAACAGAAGAGACTCAAGATAAGACAAACAATAATTGTATGCCTCTGCGCACCTTTTAATAGTATACATGTGGTGAAGACTTTGTATTAAGTGTATTTTTGGGTGAACTGGAAGATTTCACTGTATGATTCCAGTGAACAACTTCCAGTGAGAAACTAGCTGTCTTCACTTGGAGACTATTTTAAGGAGGAGTACAGAGGACTGATAGAGAGCTTCATCATGTGGTGCGGTTACAGCCACCTGAAGCTAAATATCAGCAAAACCATGGAGCCTGTGGTTGATTGCAATACTTCAACCATGGATGTTGTTCTTGTTTAAAAAATTGAAAACTGGATGCTTCTCACGCATGTTCAACCAGGCAGCACAGTTTGACTAAATCACCACACAATTTGTTCACCATGTACCCCTCTGTTCCTGAGTTTTGGCATGGAATAATGGTCAGAAAAGTGGTTTTGCAGAACTTTATGATGTCACAGTGAAGTTGACCTTTGACCTTTTGATATATAATATATTAGTACCTCTTCATTTTATCCCCTTAGACATTTTTGTGAAAAGTTGTCATCATTATCAGCGAACGCTTGGGCGAAAGTGACCTCTGACCACCCAATTCATGGCAGTTCATTCTTGAGTTTAAGTGGACGGTCGAGCCAAATTGGAAGAAATTCCCTCAAGGCGTTCCTGAGATATCACATCCATGAGAATGGGACAGATGGACAACCTGAAAACATGACGCCTCCGGCACTGGCTATAGCTGGTGTGGAGGCATAAAAAGACAGGGAGATTGTCAGATGATACAGTAATGTGTGTAACTGTTTTAACCTTGTTGGCATGATAGGACACTGCTGTCTCTGCTCGTTTTACTATAGGCAGCTAAAAAGAGTACAGACCGCAAGTCTGACAGCTGTGGAGAAGACGGGTGGGGCTGCAGCTAACCTCACATATCTGACCTATTACCTATACATCTGTCTTTTATAGAATTTTTCTATCCATCACTGGCAGCATGGCTCTCGGGGTGACTAGGTTGGTTTGTGGTCGGTCAGTCTACCATTTTGGTCCAGGCAGAAATATCTTGACATCTACCCACAGTTTCCCACAGGATGAATCCTTCTGACTTTAAAGATCCACACTTTCATAGTCTGGGTTGCTCTGAGGAGGTGTTTGTCGGCTTTAACAGGATGCACCATCTAAGGCAAACAAACAAGGTGCAAAACATGACAGAGGTGACACAGCCAAACACTGTCCGCATGTAGTGAATGGCTCAAGAGATAAAATAAATCTTGACAGCTCCTTCAAACCGAATATGACTCATATCAGTCCTATAGGTTGACCTACATAATCCAATAAACTGATCCCCTGGAAACAGCAATGTCAGAGCATTTCATCCTCATCTGCTGTAATAACTGTGTGAAATCTATATCCTCATTGCGTCAAGATGACAAACACATATGAATTTCCACTTTCAAGTGCAGTTGGTGTGTGCTGAGGCAGGTCATTCTGCTGAATTGTAATTCCATTTTTATTGAAGAGGCAGCACACAAGGACAATCACTAAATGTGAAAGTAGACAGGAGTATAATGGGCCGTCTCTCCCTGTGGCGCCCCTTTGGAATTAAATCTGGATAGTCTTTTGGAGGATTAAACACAACACACAACCATTTACATGTAAATATATTCCTCTGCACTGCCTGCTTCTTCTCTCAAGCTTAACACACTTCTTTGGATGAAAAAAGCTCGAGCCAACAAAAAGTCTGATTTGTGGGATTGATATATGTAAAGGTGGCTTATATTCAGATGGCTGGCCACATGTATATTCAAAGTCATAAAATAGGGTTTTAAATAGTTCAATGGACTCTGCGGTAATGGTAATTGGAGCTACCTAATTTTAATGCAGAAATATAAATCTAAAACTTCTGTAAGTGGCTTACATAAAGATAATACATGTAGGAATCATAACATCCTCAATCAAAATAAGATAAAATTATCCACAGAATATGAGGAAATAACAGTTTTGACATGTCTGATGTCTACTTATTGCATTGCAGAGATATTTACTGAAGTTAGCATGCTTACCAGCTAGCCCCATCCTGTTCTGTCACGTAATACCACTTCGTACCTCAAAAGACAAGAGTCCGATAGGACCTGACCGTTGCAAGCTCACCCGGCTCTAGATCTGATGCACGTTCCTCCCGTCCTGGGCCTAAAATCTCCTGCCGAAGGTCGAAAGCTCTTGTGCTAGCAGTGTAAACAACACCAACAATCCTGTGGTGCTCCCAGTCCTTAACACTACAGCAGCTGCACAGCTATCTCAGCTAACTAGTGAACAGCAGCTAGTTAGCAACAGTTACTGTTCACCTGCTTGCTTGATGCTGCCTATTCAACAGATGGCCAATTCTTAAATAATGCACCTTTAAAATGGGAGCTAGTAAATACACTCATCATCTTACAGCAATTCTTTCAGTGTAACATCACTTCGGATCCACCCACACACATGCAGGCACACCTGTTTCTATATTATCTAACAGACAAACTGTAAAGTCTGATAATGACTGCATCCTCTCTCTCTCTCTCATTCTGTCATTCCTCATCGGATCAACCAATATCTCTCCTCTTTATCTGCTTATCCTCATCTTTCACCCAAACAGCACACTAATCGATGCCCCTGACACCAAACACAGACGCAGACATTTTTATGTTTTGTTGGTAATCTAACCCCTTACACAATGAAGTTACTGGCACAAGTGCGGACAGCAGTTCTGCTTGGGCATCCACAAATTGGCAGTCTTGTTATCTGATCTCTCGTCCTCGCAGGAGGATGGAGGGAGTTCGGTCTTGACTGTTGAGATGAAATGCTGTTTGACTGTCATCTGTGGACACTGCAGCAGTAGCTGTGACTCTGCAGACGCCCTCAGCCACCGACTTGATTAAAGCTGAGCCCTCTCACTCGGTATACCGTAAGTGCTGCCCTGTTTGTATATGGGTGCTTGAGTATGAATTGCTAAAGCGCACATCAGGTATCTGAGTCATAACAATAGGAGTATGCAGGCAGGCTTTGTGTGCATGTGTGTGCAGCCAGTTGAAATTTCATTGCGGGTACAGTACATGTCTGCACAAGCATGCCAAACTAGTGTCCTGAGTCAAGAATCATGTGCTAGCCCGATGGCTCTCTTCTGGGACAGAGTAGCATGGATTAAAGGGTAACACCAGCATTTTTCATTCTCTATTTTGTTTCATGTAGGGTCAGAATCAAGTGTTTTATACAATGATAAAATTACTGTTTTTGCAAATGGAGTCTGGTGGCTTCGACGAGAGCGATAACCACAGTTTCTGGTGAAAAAAAAGGATCTTGCTCTTTAACTAAAAGGTCTATCTCAGTAGGGATCCTTTTAAAGATGTTGTCAGACACTTGGAATAACTCTCTGGGCCTGTCGGTGTCAAAAAAAAGCACTTTAACTGGTCGTACTTTGACTGTGCGCAGTTGCCCTAAAGGATTACATTGCGGCCCATTCTGCAGCTGCCAGCTGCAGCGGTGTCACTCAATACTAGACTAATTCTAAAGACTGTTGTCCTCATTACTCACTTAGACAAAACAACATGTGAACATCAGGTGAGTTGGGGTTACAATTTAACCAAGGGCCCGTTAAGCCAAAGGGGAGGAGAGAGGCTGAGGGAGCAGCAGAAACATGATGGGGGTAAGGCTGGGGGAGAAAAGGTAATAAAGGAAAAACATGAATTGGGAGGAAAAGAAGGGGATGTAAAAATTAGAAACAGGGATGGTGGATGGGGACAAAAGAGGACACAAGAAACGATGCAGCAGGCTTTAAGATGATGAGAAAATGAAAGAGTAGCAAATGAAAAGGAAGAATCCAGCTTACAGATGATCGGAGGCAATATCCACTGAGAGAGAGAGAGAAACCGGGTGACTCATATGATTCATGGGTTACAGCAGCAGCAGACAGTAAGGCTATTGAAGAGCCAAACAGGCAATAAGACAGAAATACAGAAAAGAAATTGAAAAAAAAAGAAAGCTGAGGAGCGGGTGAGGCTAGGGGTAATTTGCTCCAGGGTTGTTTGAGTCCCTGCCTAAGATGTCACAGCATGGTGCCCATGCCGAGCCAACCACCTCTGATGGTATTAAACTAGGCCTTCGGTGCGTGGGTGCCAGTGCCATCGCCCGCCACTGCGCCTTCCAGACAGTGGATGCTGCCCAGGGCAATACGAGCCTGGAAAACCCAGGAGAAATGTTCCTACTGCTGTGGCACGAGCCCAGCAAACCCTGCAGTGGATTAACTATAGCCTGGCGCGCACACACACACACACACACATATACACACACACAGTCTGCGACAGCTCAGCACATTTACATTCCATTACTTTCTACCTGTGGCCACCCACCCACCCACTCACGCAACACCCTGCCGGGGAGAGCTGACAGGTGCTGAAGAAAGTGTCTGGATACTGAGGGGACAAGACAGTTGCTGATGATGGAAATAAATTCATGTCTTGCAAGAACAGACTGTGACTGACGGATGTAAAGAGGTGGAGATTGGAAGAAGCGAGAGTGCGAAACAAATGGAAATGTTCAGTAACCCAATCTATATAAAGATAAGTGTGAACTCACAGGATTTTACAGCCAATTCAAAGCCAACCCCTCTGTCATCTTGATGTACATCGACGCTCATCGACTGAGGAAGTGACACTGACTTTTGACACGATGGGGGATGCCGAGTCAGCGTTCTTTTTTTAACTTCAGTTGGAGCTTCTGCATACAGAGGAGACACACACACCGTTTGTGCAAACGGAGGGAAAGACCAAGATGTACTCTTTTCAAAATGAAACTACTATTTAATTCCAGAGTTGTGTTTTATTGTCAGCTGATGAAGAATTAATTTTAATTCACACGATACCACTGGGTGCCATGACTCCCTCCCACCAACTAAACCAAGCCACTGGTCAACTATAGGATGAGAGACACACACAGAGAGAGAGAGAGAGAGAGAGAGAGAGAGAGAGAGAGAGAGAGAGAGAGAGAGTGCAGCTTTAAACAGAGGGCAGAGCGTAGTAAACAACTGCAACTGAATGGCTGCAGACAATGCTCTGCTTTATTTCCCGTCTTGGTCATATACAGTGAGTGGGAGGCTGGGATCAGAAGTAACACAATAACAACGTGTTGCTTGTTACAGCACTGACGCTCTAATGCCCACTTGCTATGCTATGCTGCAACAATGACTTGGCAGAGTTTGGGACCACACTGTATTCATAATTATACACAGCATAAAAGCCACTGTGTGTGATCTGGAACAACAGAAATCCATCTGACAGTTGGTATTTCAGGGTCTGAAGATGTTTAAATTCAACTAAATCATGTCCCTGACTCACTAAAAGCAAGGACATGGTGATAGTGCAGCAGTCTGAATTTTCCTCAGCACCGGCTTAGCAATCACTGAGAACATTGCATCAGTGAGACAGTCTGTTCTGTGCTGTTTCTTTTACACTGCAATAAAAAAAACTGGCTGTGTGCTGATGATATTGTTAGCAGCGGGGCAGATTGGGTAGGCGGGGGGTTGGATAGATGATGGTTCATGACACAGTCCAGTGTGAGGCAACTGCCCGGCCTCAAAAACCCAGGAGAGCACGTCTCGCCTTTCCCGGATCATTAAAAATGCATCCCCCAGGGAGGATCGGGTGGCACCGAAACAAGCAAACAAAAACACCACTGCATTAATAATGGAGTGACTAAGCTACATACGCACAAATATGCACATACCCAGCACAGTTTGGAGTACTTGTACCTGTCAGAGATAAGACAGGACGCAAAATTCCTCACAGTCATGAAGCTTTTTTCATTCACAGCTTGACTATTACACAAACATACAAGTTCATTTGATTGGGCTGCTGCTGGATTGTATATTCTGGCTGTTTAGTGTAATATCTACATAATAATATCTAAAGCCATCAAACAACTTTCTACCGGATGATTTGTAATGAGTCGAGCTGTGAGTCAAGATTTTCGATTTAGCCTCCCTGAAAGAGGCTTAACCAAAATACCCGACTGTCGTTCCGCCTGAGCTCAGCCGCTGTTTTTGCTGGTCTAACCAAAATGTCAGCTGCTGTATAGCTGCTGTAGCAGAGTGTTAGATCTCTCTTCCAACAAAACCCTGTTCTCTCCCATTATGCCCAGCCACAGATTGCATAATTAGGAAGTTGACAGCCAGCTTCACTAGAAAAATCAGAGCAGAAGATAGCTGATGCTTAAGAATGCAGCAAGAGATGTACAGAAAGTTACACACATAACATGGAAAAATAAGATTTAGTAGCAGTTATATGTTACGTATTAGGTTACATGTTTTTGGATACTTTGATTCAATCATTGACAAAGATAGGAACAGAAAGGACTTATATGTTTACCTAATGGAGGCATCCACTGCAGCACTATACTGAAGGAGGCTAAGCTGTAGCAATGCTATACAGACCTAAATGCTATTTAAAACTGACACAGCCAAAATCCATGTCAGTATTGGTTCCAAAATTTGAGCAGTGCTGTTTCACATATACCATCAGCCAGAAAGACAGACAGCCCTAAAGTAGAGCAATCCTTTCCATCAGAAAACACGGTCAGAAAGCTAAGTGCCTGGCTGGGGGCCATCTCATTTGAGCTTGTGAAGCACAAGACTGTTCCAGATAAGGATGGCGTTTCAATCATACAGATGTTTACTGTTGATGCATGGATGTAACAACATTGTAGGATTTGAGCAGTCATGTACAGCAGTGAGGACTGGCCAGAACTCACATCCTGACAAAAAGCTTGCAGTCTCTGGTCATGTACTGTATTAAGGGCAGACAAATGAGCTTTCAAATGCTCAAAAGAAATAACTGTCTCTAAATGCCTGGTAAGTCTGTGGAACAGCACTGGGAGGCTGCTAGTTGGCATTTTCTCTGTTTCTAAGCACCAGCGACTTTGTCTTTATGTTCTTTCATGCCTCACTACAGTACAAGATGAGCCTCTGAATTGGTTTGATGTGCTGCAGCCTGAAATGCAAACCCACATACAGCAAAAGTACAAGGAAAGGAATGTGTGCAGGTTGAGGAGGGCAGACTGGGGGCACAGCAGAAACAAATTTAAAGGGACAGTTTACCCCCAAAATCAAAAATACATATTTTCCTTTTACATATAGATCTATTTATCTGTCTAGGTTGTTTTGGTGTTGCCAAGTTTGGAGATATTGGCTGAATTGATGTCTGCCTTCTCTGGAATATAATGGAACTAGATGGCACCTATACCAAACAGTATATTTGAAATACTTACAGCAACTACTCTTTCTAGAAATCATGACCTGGTTACTCAGTATAATCCACAGAACTACTAAACTACGACCGCCAACTCAACCCCGCAAAGGAAGTGTGCATCACCACTGAGCTAGCTAACGTTATATCTTGGCAGCGGAGAATGCCCCTAATGTTTACATCCAGCTCTGTAACAAGCAAAAGCCTCGTATTTATTGAAAAGAACACGCTTCCTGTTGTGCGCTGATACGGTTGGCATGCCATCTAATTCCATTATATTCAAGAAAAGGCAGACATAAAGAGATAAATGGATATACAGGTACAGTACAAAGTAAAATATTTATTTTTGGTTTTAAGGTGAACTGTTCTGGTTCATGGAAGTCATACACTCGATGTAGTTGTTTTGTATCTCTTTATGACTGAGTTTTTTGTGTCTTGTTGTTGTGCATGTCTTGTTTCAAGATTCATTCATTGTACTACTGTACACACTTCATCCAGAGGAGCTATAGGGCCCATAGGCCTGTTCAGTAATCTATCCATGATACAAACAAGCCAGCTACCTATCACCTTCTGAACTGGGTGTACTCAGGATGGCATTCGCCCCTGGGGGGGGGGCCCATGTCACTCCCGGGCTTTCACTCTGGCCCCGCCCTTGATCTGAAGAAACTGTCACATAAGTGACCTCATATTCCCTCTGTGTTGAGTCTTTATAAATACAGGAAACTACATCTCAAAAACAAAATACAAAAGAATGAGCACAACCATCCTGAAGTTTCAGAACAACACACCAGTCAAAACACCTAGTAAAAGACATTCATAAAAATATACAAAGTCTTGCAGCTACACAGACAAGAGCACACATCTATCATATTGATTATGGATCTGAGCTCAGATCTATGCTACTCAGCATTCCACTAACGGTGCAGCAGCAGAATCTAATGGACAAAATGCCAGTCTCTTTGATCCAGTAACAGACATCATGCAGAGTGGAGGGGCTGATTACAGAGCCACTTCAGTGGCCATTTAACCAGTGCTCCACTCATCACATCTGCTTAATTCCATTAAGATATCACAGTGTCTCAACTGATGAAAATGCAGTTGCTCTACAGGCACAAAAAGTGTCATTAAAAAGACGATATGAATGCCATTCACGTAAAGAGGGAGAGAGGAAAACAAGAGGAGACTGACACAGCAGACATCATGTGGCGGGAGAAGACTTCTTCTGTCAAACTCCTGGGGTGCGGTTCAACAAAGAAAGAAAGAAAACAAACTGCATGGAAAGAAATCTGCAACAAGTGCGAGATGGTTAAAAGCTTTCAAGGCTGGTATTTCTAAAGCCCTGAGACAACCACACTGGGGAACTGAACGCTGGCTGAGCGTGTGTGATACCTTCAGATCAAACTTTGTATTCTTGATGTCATATCAGCTGCAGAGAACATACTCTGACAACAGGACTTCACAGAGTGAATCCATTTCAATACAATACATTGATCTGTACGCCTCAGACTGAACAACCACACTGGAGGTAGTAATGTCAAGGATAAAACAAGTTGCTTGAATGAACATGAGATCCAATTCTCCTCTGTAGGTCAGTGCCTCCGGGAGGAAAGGCTGCCTTCGCCTTGGGTGGCTCAAAGCAGTCACATCTCACTGGGTCAGTCAGGATGTTACAGCTAAGTGAAAGGATGTGGAAGTAATCATTATTATAAAAAACAAAACCCTCCATGTGTAGTATCAACACAGCAGCAACTCTGTGGATCTGTACTTACTCCAGCTTCACATTACTTTGAGCTAAATGCTAAATGTTAGCATGCTAACATGGTCCCAATGACAATTCTAATATGCTGATGTTCAGCAGGTATAATGTTCACTATGTTCACAAGCTTAGTTTAGCGTATTAGCATGCTAATATTTGCTAATTAGCTATTGGCCTACAATTGATGTTTATTTTCATTATCGATTAATCTGCATTATTTTTTACCATCAATCAATTACAATCATTTACTCTATAAAATGTCACAAAATCATCACAAATGGTCATCACAATTTCCTAGAGCACAAAGTGAATACTTCATATTGCTACTTTTGTCCAACCAATGGTCCAAACCCCAAAACTCTTCATTTACTATCAGAAATGGCAGAGAAAAGCAGAAGCTGGAATCAGCAATGGCAATATATACTTCTGTTGAGACATTTCACACAAGTGTGAACTTCATGGTGGCTCTTGAGGAAAGTCAAGTTATTACCAGAGTCATTAGCATTAATCGTTTTGGAATCATGGATCCGTGCACAACAATTTCGTGCCAATCCATCCTGTAGATGTTGAGACATATCGGGGGATAAGCAAAAACTGAGAACCTTAAATGTCTGTAGCATATTTCATGGGAATTCAATTGTCGTCAAGACACTAAAAGCTAAACATGTCACTCTCTTGGTGGCGGTAGATAAATACGATAAATAAAGATAAATATTGCCCTCCAGAGACCCGTGCGTCTAGCATGGCAAAAAGCAAGATGTATAAAGTCAACACAATTATAGTTTCCTATGAGCATCTGGACTTGTTTTTCATTTTCTCAAACAGAAGTCAGCGTGCATGTTTACAAAAATGTTGCCAAAAGCTGGTTGTGTGTCATCTTCTCCCTGTGGCTGCCATGATGATTTCTAAATTAATTAAGCTTTCAAAGCCGGGATGTTCAAATTATTTATCCGCTTTTCGGGGCAGGACTAAGAAATATTACACGAAGGGGAGGGAATATTAAGTATCAGATTAGAAGACAGTAGTTTTTTTTTCAGTTTCTTCTCTGCCGTCTCCTCCCACAGGGGTCAAGCTGGACTCGTGTGGGGCCGAGGACTGAGAAAATAGCTTTGTCTCTTTCACTATATAGACGAACAAAAGACAGAACCCTGTTTGTTCCTCGTGTGCTGAGAGGAGGGGCGAGTATGATGGAAAAGTGGGAGGGGTGCATGTCTAATTGTGCTTGTGCATCTGTGTGAAGGGGGGCAGTGCCTCTCTTGAATATTCCATATGATGAACGAGCGTCGGTCCTTTTCACAGAAAACAGAAGCCTTGAAGCCACAGACAACACTACAGGAGCATATTCCCCTCCTGTTCAACCTCCATGGGACAACAAGCTTTGTAGTGGTCACCTTCACTTCATAATGGAAATAAAATTTGCTTAACTTATCTCAAGAAAAAACATGTTTAAAATAATCAAAAACAGGCTAAATGGTATCAAAAACATACATTTATATCACTTTTGAGGCTATTTTTGGGCCGGATAATATAAGTTGTGTTTTCATGCATGTGTGGCGGGTCCTGAGGGGCAAAAAAAAGACAAAGACGCAAAAGGACACACATTGCAGAGACAGTGCATGGGTAATTAGTGAGCCAACATCACGTTTTCTCCTCAGAATAACTGGGCTAATTGTTCTGGTTCGTTACAGCATGTTAATAGGATTGATCTTCAACCTGTGGAATGTTTGCGTTAGCTCGAAAATCTTTCATACATAAACCTCGCTCTCTCAATCACCACTGTGTTGCCCTCACATGTTACAAAGACACACACACACACACACACACACACACAAACACACATCACTTGTGTGTCAACAGGCTAAATATCTCAGAAATAAAAATAGATTTAAAAGACTTAAAAAATGAAAAAAGGGAACGTAAAACATGTTGTTTACTACTACAAATGTTAAGCTTATTGATTCAAAATGCTTGAGGATAAAGACTGAAAAATATTTCCAGTAATCTTTCAAATCCATCTTTCCAATCCACAAACAACACTGGCTGCATTGTGTCCAACTCAGCACTGAAAACGGTATCAAAATACTTCAAGGGACATGATAACAATTCTGCTTATTGAAAAAAAAGAAGAAATGGTATGTAGGAAGTAGGCAATATGGCTGCATTTTCACCCGAAACAATGACCTTACTGTGGTATAATCACCACCTTTGCTGCCCCGGTGAAATCCTTGTGGGATGGAAGATAAAAATATATGTACTGTAATCTCTTACCACAAGTCTCCTGATACCACTGAGCATAATGGACACAACAAGGTTACATATCACACACAAACACACACCAGGTCCCCAGCAGTATATATGATGGATTTTTGTAGAATTGACCACTGAAATATACAAAATATCCTCAACAAACAGCTCCATAAAACGCTTCCTAATTTTAAAAGACGGTGATGGAACAGCATGAGAAAAACAAACAAAGTATCTTGTGTGAAAACTGTGTGGGTGCAGAACCAGCATGACTAACACATGCACAGATGTTCTTCTCATGAACACGTCAATTTCCCAGAGGGCGATGTTTTGACCCTGAAGCTCTGCATCACAAAATAGCTACAACCCCCGTCATCAGAGAGCAACAGCTATCTTATCTACAAGATAGCAGACTGCATTAAAGGAAGTAAATGCGTGAAAGAAGGCACATTATAAAGGCTTTACGAGGATAAAGATTACTGAAGTCAGATCACACAACCTCAAATATATGTGAAAACACCAAAGCTAAACACAATGAGTAGTTCAACGGTTACTAAAAATACGAGCTCAAAAAAAAGGAAGCTCTGAATACGATATTAACTCTCTGTTGTTTTAACCTACTTTGGATAAGAGCTGCACAAGGGCTTTTATGTTGGATTGTGTTCACTGTGTTTACACAATTAAGGCTTCCACAACAGTTTTGTTCAGAAGCCCAACTTACTGTGATGGGAGCAGTGCTGAAGCAAATCTTTCTCTTTGGAGGGACGTCCTCTTTGTGTTCTTCTGGTAGACCGGGAATCTCTGTCAGGTCAGAGCCCGGGTCGTAGACAATATCCTCATCGTCTCCGTAGAGGTCGTCCTCGGGATCCGTGCAGCTTTCCCCCCAACCCTGGTAACAGGCGTCCCCGTCTGCGTTAAAAATCACCCGTTCGTTTCCCGTGTATTCCTCATCAGGATCTTCCATCTGGTCCTTGGGAGATTCAGAGGCCTTGTCTTCTCTCGAACCATACCCGTCCTCCTGGCTTTCCCCAGCAGGTGTAGTTGGGGTCGGCAATGGCTCAGGGGTTGTATCTTCGAAAGTTTTGTCTTCTTTAGGTTTTGAAGCTTTGGACACCCCCAGATCCTCAATATGTTTTCTCGTTTCTGTATGTTTCTCCTCTTCTTCATAAGAGCCATTGACCTGGGTTCCATTGGTGGTGACCCCAGGAAGACGGCGTTTATCTCCATCCGTAGTCTCAACTTTGTCTGCTTTGACTTTTTCCTCTTGTGGTACTGGTTTCAGCTCCGAAGTCTCTGTCCCAGGACTTGGGCTCAGAAGGTCCTCCGAAGACGAGGACGTGGGAAACCTTCCCCCTACCTTGCTCCGGTAGCTTCCACGTACTGGAGATTGTCGTGAATCATCCTCACTGAGGTCACCTCCGTGGCGTTGGAACCCATCGGGTGAGTAGAGGGCCCGTCTGCTGACTCCTCTGTAGGACACACCTTGGTTTTGGTGGTCGGCGTTCTCAAAAACAGCACTGAGTTGACTAACAGTTGGCGAGGACGCCTCATTTCTGGAGCAAAGCGAGTCCAAGGAGTCTGTGCTGCCTCTGTTAGACCTCGCACCTCGCCAGTCATCGAGGTGCTCGTGGGAACCCCTTTTATCACGTCCGGATGGAAAGACTGGTGATTGGGACTGGTCACGTGACTGCTGCTCAAACAGCTTCCTGGTTTCAGAGAACTTTGCTCCAGCACCTCCAATCCTTTCAGATGATGAGGAATGCTGGAGTTTTATCACCGTTCCATCGGCCTTGTTGATGAAGTTGGTGGGCTTGACCAGCTTTTGCGGCGAGGATTCATCACAACCCTTGGCTTTAGCTGAGGGAGTTTCTGTGCCCATCTGCATGAACATGTCCTTAATGCGACTGACATGGCTGCCGTATTGGCGGCCCCTCGGCTGTTTCACCCGCTCAAGGTCTTTGGGCTTGGAGTCTCCATCGATCCGAGGCTGGTCAAAGGCCTTCTTGAGTGCCTGAAACTCAGCCCGGTAGGCATTACGGTGGGGGGAGGCACTCCGGAGGCTGGTCCTCTCCCCCGAGGCCTCCGTCTTCAGCATGATGATGTCTTTGGATTCAGAGGGGATGTCAGCATCGCCGTGGCCTCATTAGAAAGTGGGAGTGAGGAGTCTAGTTTGACCTACTGCGGCGCTGCCTAATCTGATCCAGCTGATGTTAAAGTTCCTTTAGGCAAATTCACACCTGCAGAGATTAAAAAAAAAAAAGAAACGACATAAATAAGATAGAAACGTTTTGTAACACTGCACGATTATGTGAGTTCAAGAGAGATTCAAACATGAACACAATATTAACACATGCTGAAAGTGGCACTTTTTGATCAAAAGCTTGTCAGGAGATAATTTTCACCATCAATCAATAATGCAGAAACATGGGGGCCAAATGAATTTCAGATGCATGCAATGATAAACTAGTTATAAGAGCATACTGGACTCCAGAAGCACGCTGATGATGTTGTCTTTTCAGCATTGCTGCACTGTTTACCTTCTAAAAATCAATACTTACTTACTGTAGACAACAGTCGAAAGATTGGAGCCCTTCATGTTTAAACTGGTGCTATATTATATGAAATATTGCTGTTTTCCTCTCTTCTCTCTCCCGCTCCCTATGTTTTCCATAGTAGGCTGTGACCCCTGTGCACAGCCCAACCCACAGCTCTCTAAACCATCACTGACATTATAGTGGCTCCTCCTAAATGTCAGCCCTCCAACAAAGCATTGCCTGGTAGTTACAACCTTTACTGCACATAGGAAATGCACCAAAAATGTGTTGATACCATCCCAGGGACCAAAAATAGAAAACATTTCATGAACTGAGAGACTTGCAGTTTAAATGCTTGAGATTATGCATTCGCCCACCAGTAACAGTAATACTGGGTTAGAGCAGGGTAGCATTGAGTTAAATATTCCATACATACAGTCATTAATGTTTAATCCTGTTTGGAAAATGCATCCCACAAAGAGGCAGATGAAATATGACACAATAAAGCTGAGATTTGGGACACAGAGAATCCATTAATCTAAGTTGTCCTGAAACCCACAGCCTGCATGGATGGTATGGACGCATCAGCAGCAGCAGCAACAGCAGCAGTGGCTGAAACCTACATGTCCTGGTTCAATATTCATTATTCACCATGCCGGACTCTTGCTGCTCCATGAAATCCTTGTGCAACAAATTTAATAATTAAATAATAATAATAATCATCATCCGTTTGAACTTGAGGAACACCCTGTGTATTGCACGGAGGAGAAATAAAAATAAAGTTAGAGGTGAAAGATGAAAGATGAAATTGGGGCTTTAACATTGTGTGTCAGTGGGATCAGACAAACAGGCAGAGCCCCGCACATCAGCCACACCGCACACAACATGACAGCTCAGGTTTCCCCCTTTTCTCACACTATCAAACATTTATCTATTCACATATTTCCCCTCTCGCGCAGATTCTCATTTAACAATACAAAAAAACACTGACCTCACCTATGATCGACAAATAAAGGGAGCAAGTTTAACTGTTGACCACAAACCGCACAGGCAGCGATGTTGCTCCAATGTTACAAAAACAAAAGAGTCGGACTTACATTCATGGCTCCGGCTTCGTTTTGACGCGTGATGTGAATAAACTGTAATCCAAAGGGCGCACTCGTGGGGAATACGGATGCTCTCGTTGCAAAAGCCTTCGTTATAAACATGTTATCCCACACGCTCGTAAATAGTCCGGGGACGGAATCGCCACTACGAGAGAGACGCTTTGGACACACCGGAGCCGCTACAACGCCATTGCAGGCAGTGGATGATGCTGCTGCCAGGCGCACTGGAGGGGTGTCGGTGCGATTTGGCAGCTCATCTCACTGAGGGCTGCACTGTGGCTGCGTCTGCAGGAGGGCAGCGTCCGATATGCGTCTGCGGCGGTGGCAAAGTAAACACACTTAGCTGTAATGATAGCCGGTGGTTTTGCGAGCGTAAAGCCTCATGTGACAGGTGCTAAAACCTGAACTGCGGCAATGGTTTGGTCCGATAATCTGCTGCGCGGAGGGGGTTTCAGCGAGCTGCAGTCTGGCATAAATACCAGCACACAGCAACTGTAACTTCACCGGGCTGCTTATTGTTCATCGGGGTTTTTGGGGTGGGGTAGGTGGGGTCAAGGAAGGGTTGTGCCAAATTAGGGGTGCTCAAAAATGTGGTGTGAGGGACCACCAGGGGACCTGATGAGTTTAAAGGAGGGGTAGAGCCAGAGAGATCAGAGGTAAAGTCTGATTTCTGTGTTGATTTACTCATAAAAGTCATAATAGTGATAGCAATAGGGATAATTTATTACAAAATTGACTCCCTCCTCCACCATATCAGTCTGTATAGAGATGCATTAAAGGATAACGTCACCCAAAAATGAACATTCAGTCAGTATCCACCCATCCTCATGCAGATGGAAAGTCAGGGGAAGTTTCGTAGTCTACAAAACATTTCTGGAGCTTCACAGCAAAACAGCGTTGCAGTATTCTCCCAATCAACTCAAGTAGATGGGGACTTGTTTTAAAACGTAAACAAAACCAACCAAAAATAACATAAAATGGCGCAATACAGCTCTTCCAGTTGAATCCAAGTGTCCTGAAGCCAGTAGATCTCAAATTGATTTGAGAAGACCTTTATCTACACCGCGCAGTTAAGCTTGTGCACCCACTTCAGACAGAGCGTGCGCTAATGCTTTTAGCTTAGCAGCTACACTGAAGATTTCGGTGTAAAAAGTATCTTTTCAAATCAGTTTGGGATCTCTGAGACTTGGATTAGGCCAGATGAGCAGTGTAGAGCCATTATATGTTTCTTTTGAGTTTTGTTTTTTTACATTTTGAAACAAGTCCCCATCTACTTCAGTTGTTTACGAGAATGCTGCAATGCTGTTTTGCTGTGAAGCTCCAGAAAAGTTTTTTGGACTGTGCAACTTCACTTGACTTTCATCCACATGGGGGGTGAGTAGATAATGATTTTTCGGTGAACTTATCCTTTCATAGCCATTGAGTCAGTCTGTAGGGTGACGAATGTTTTAAGCAGACTTAATTTAGCCAAATATAATCAAATTAAAGCCTCTGAATATTTAAGTTGGACAGTAAACACATCAAACACGATGCTTAAAACATTTTTTAAAAATGTTTTGGCTTCTTAAGTTTGCAGCCTCTTTCTTCAATCAATCTGTGGGCATTAATATTTGAACAGTCTAATATTGAAGAAGATCAGAGTGTAAAAATTCTAGCTGGCTGGGTCACACAAGAGTCAACAGAACCCGGCTGAAGCACGGGACTGAGTTCATGTGATAAAGCACTAGAAAGGCAGCTTTGTCAACATCCTGATATGTGAATATTTTAGCAAACGAGCTATAAATAACCTTTTGAATCAAAATCATTATTAATACATTCAAGTTTGATTTATCAGATTAAAGCTGCCAGATAAATTTGAATGAGATATTTATGATTTTATTGTCACCTTCTCAAATCACATCATCTGAACCTCATTTATGAATGTGCGCAGTCATATAATCTGACAAAATATGTGATTTACACGTTTATGTAACCATTTCAGACCATACTGAGCTCACTGAAAGCGGAGGTGGTTTGCATATTTATTCTTTTTTTAATGAACCTTACACATTTTTTCTGTACTAGTGTCTCGAGAGAGTATTTTTTGTGTAAGTATGTCTTCGCCATAAGGTCTATTGTATCTGCGGCACAGGAAACAGACCTACATGAGTTACAGTTTTTCCTACATTAGCAACAGCCCTCGCTGCTGAGGAGAACGGGAATGTTGCATCTTGCCTCGCTGCTCAAAACAAGCAAATTCAGGACAATTAGTGTAACTCACTGCAGACTTTACTGAAACAGAACTGGACTCAAATCAATCTGAATCAAGACTCATTTGGCAAACATCTTAGCCTCTTCCCCATGTGGGAAATGATCTGTTTTCCCAAGTCTTCATGCATCTTACCGCATGCATTGACTTTTAGTGATTGTTATGATACATTCATACCCGCTCTAAACACTGGCTATGTGAAGATGTTGCTAAGCAACCCTAAAAATAATCTTAAGGGGATAAAAGGGAGGGTGAGAGAACAGAACAGCCTCTCACTGCAGAGCCAGAGGATGGATGGCATCGTGTATATCACCACAGAGGAAGCCACGAATCCACTTTCATATTTGCCTTTATCAAACAAGACGCATGCAGTGGGCAACTGACAGCATGTTAGCATGATTAGGATCCTTTTCTGCTGGATCAAAGTGCTCTCTTAGTGGTGGCTGACATCGAGGGGGGAAGTGGGGGGTGAATTAAGGATCCCGCAGCCCTTTAGCAGGACTGACTTGGAGCCCAAGGGGCCAAAACATGACCATCTGTCTGCTAGGGCTGTCTCTGCAGGGGGTCTGGACAGACTGGAGCAGACTTCTCAAACATGCCTGTCCCCTCTTACAGCTGGGCTTAAGAGGTCAAGCCCTTGAGGTGATGATGTTTACATCGGTGGAAGAGGGTGTGTCCGTCCTCATAAGTCTAGGGTCCAGGTCCTCAGATCATTATCTGGAAATCATCAAGCTCATCGATCAAAAAGCACTGATGCTCAGTGGAGTATAGCAAAACAAGTAAAAGAAGCTATTAGATGATGACAGTGAAATGACATCCACATGCTGCCCCAGATCACCAGGAGCCAGGACAGCAGGAACAGCCACTCCTTATATTTGATATACAGGCGGACCCATTTCAAAATAAACTCGAGCAACATCCCACAGAAACATGTCGCCCCTATTCTGAGTCACATCAGGTTTTTTTTGGCTCTCCCTTTTTACGAGACAACCATCTTTTTCCATCCAGATGTTCAGCCAATGAGGACTCGTGCTGTTTCCAGTGGAGCAAGAAGGAGGCGGAGGAAGGAATGCTGCAGGATGCTTATTATTATGGCTGTCAAACCCAGTGGCGATTATGTCAGATAAAACACGCGTTTTCATGTGAGATTTACGAGGATGATGTCCACCAGGTCCGCTGCAGCTGTCGCGGTATGGCTTGGTACGGGTACGTATCGATTAAACTCGGGAACATCGGGGGATTTCTCTACGCGTTTGCCCTTTGATGCGGTATCTATGCTAGTTAGCTAGCTAGCTCGTTAGCCTGCTGCGGGTTAGCTGCTCGGCTCAGTTTTTCCAAGAGGCTGAGGAGGAGACATGGAAAAATGGCTAACAGTAGACAAGCTATACCGTTATACGGGCGGAGAGCCTAAACATTCAACCTTTAAAAGTGTGTTTTGGACAGAAACTTACATCTCCAGCGAGGTTAACAGTATGCGTCGTCTTGCTAGTTATGTTATCTTGTGATTCATCTAGCTTTAATTACCTCTGGGAGAACAGCCGTCCCCTGGCAGGCCTGTGTTTATATGCAGACCAGGTGTGTTATGAATGCCTAATTTAATAGCTAATGCTAGTTAAAGCAGCTCATGTTATCAATATTTACAAGTGGGGGATAGATGAGATAATATTGATACACTGCTCCATCACGTGGAATAACACAGTGACAGTATCCTTATTGTTACAGCTGCTTATCTGTGGTAAACACATTGTTTATGGGCAAAATATGTACACTACACTACCCAGTTTATTAAGTACACACAGTTAAAACTAGTCTAATACAACAGCCCTGCAATAAGTCCTACCTGTATGTAAGAAAAAATAGATATTACATATATTTACATGTATGTATATATTAACGATCGATGGATTATTGGAAACAGTGTTTTTCTAATCTGATTGCCAATAAAATAAGTTAAACTTAAAATGTGCTACTTCTGCTCTGATGCAGAGTGCAATTTGCAAAGTAACTAGTAACTTAAGCGTTTCAAATGAATAAAGTGAGTAAAAAGTACAATATCTACCTCCCAATTGTCACGGAGTAGAAGTATCAATAGCAGAAAATGGAAATACTCAAGTAAAGTACTAGTACCTCAAAATTGTACCTATGTACAGTACTTAAACATACTGTATGTACTTAGATACATCCCGTCACTGCTAATATTCAGTTAGATAAATACAAAATGAGCCTGCTATCATTTTTAAAAGCAAGGGTTAAAGGAGTCAGTCCTTAAAAATGTATTTTTTTCTTTTATCTAGTAGTGCAACTAAAAGTTAATTGCATTATATTCTTTGGAGCTCAAACTTTTTCACCTATTTTGATAATTGATTAATCAGTTTGAGTAATTAAGAAAAAAATAAATAAACATTCATTGATTCCAGTTCCTCAAATGTGAATATTTTCTGGTTTCTTTGTTCCTATATGACACTAAAATGAACTGGGTTGTGGACCAAGCAAGACATTTGAGGACGTCAGCTTAGGGGAAACAACGATCAACATTTTTCACCATTTTCTGACATTTTATAGACCAAACAACAAATCAGTTAATAATTAATAATCAACTGATAATAGGCAATGAAAATTAGTTGCTAGGCATGGGACAATATGAAAATTTTATGTCTTGACTTGAGCCTGTATTGCAAAAATAGAAAGAAATGAACATTTTAACCTTCATGAATGAAGCATTTATTGCACGGCTGTTGCTCTCTGTTAACTCAGTTAGGTGCACCTAATAAACTGGCGAGAAACAAAGTGTATATTTCAAAATGCCCTTGAAAGACACACATGTTCAATTCATGCTTGTATTCATTGATCCAATAGTTAACATTGTGCATGCCTATGATGCCAAAGACACCCCTTTTCATGAGAGAAATGTCCATATGGAGCGATCCATGGGCTTGAAGCACAGAACAGCCCTGTACAGAGATGGTGAGTGGGTGTGTGTGCAGTGGTGCACTTCATGTGTTGACCAGCTGTCCCCTCCCCCCTGTCATAACACAGTGACACGCTCAACTGGTTCCCCATTAATACTGGTTTATTGTTTTCAGTTGTCTGCCGTCCCACAGACTTGGCCCACTTACGTTGGCTGTAACAGCAGTTACATATTTGACTAAACCTTTTCCTTGGTAGAGGTAGAATTTATCCTAAATCATTAACTCTGTGACAATGATCTATTTCTTCTGCTTAACATAATACCAGCACCGATTCATTACTGTGAATGTCACACAACTTCTCAACAGTAGACAAATTAGTAATTTACTTACCTTTTTGAGCACAAGAAGAGTAAACAGGCTGTTTTATGTGCACTCTGTTCCTTAGCCATTGCCGTCTGCTCGTGATGACACCAGCTACTTTCACTTCCAGGTCTGCGTTTCGAACATGAGGCTCAAACGCATCACCGGCAGAATACCAAAGCTACCGTCCAAACAGTAGCAATCCTTGTTGTCTCTGCCTCCCCTCTAAACACCAAAGAAGCACATGCATTCCTCCTGACCCGGACATCATGCACGTACAAAACTGATTCAGCCGAACTGAAGGAACATCCCTCCTTTGCCTCTGCCTCAGATAGCTGCAGGCCTCAGATAGCTGGAGCCATTAGAGGGACAAGGCTGGTTTAACTAAAGCATCACTCCTGAGACTTCAGCTAGCTCAAGGTCAGCCCAGAGAAGCATAAAATCTGGTTAGCCATTTCCACCACCCCCAAGGCCTGTTAGTGATCTACTGTGTCATTTATGGGCGTGTGTGTCAGTGTATTATTATTATGTGCTATGTGTGAAGAACACTTGAATACTAGTGTCTGTGGGAGACCAATTACCAGGAAAGTGTAGCTTATTGTTAGTCCGTCTATACATTTGTCCTGCAGCAAGAGCTGACAGGTTAGTCTCCAGCGGACAGTTTGGTATTAACCTTTAATTGGTGATGTATTATCTAGAGCAGGAGCGCTGCAGTCCATCATCTCGAGAAGGCTTGGCAGGAAGTCAGCCTGCCGCAAATAAGCAGATCTGATGCTATTAGCAGAGATTCAGTGTAGCTTAGTCAACGATCTTTACTAAGGTGCTCTTGAATGGAAGACACCACGAAGAGAGAGGGTGAAACCAAGTGTAAACCCACTGTGATGTCACCCATTGGTTTGTAGGCTTGTGTTTTGAGGCCTCGAGGCATTACAGCAGTCGCCATCTTGGTTTTTAGGAGCCACAACGCTAAAGTTCTGGGTAATTTTGTACCTGGGAACTGAGCTTTTTTGGCCTATGAGCAGCTTTCATAAGAATGAACGGGGCTCCCCCTCCAAAGCTGGATCCGGATTTTCTTCTTTTTGCAACCATTAGAAAGAACACAGGTTTAAGGCACTTCCACATTGGCACGCTTTTAAGACCTGGAAGTACTGTCCATATTTTATACGGTGGTGACACAGTCCAATAGGAACCCCTAGGCTAGCCTGGCTAACATAAGGCTGTCAGGAGTGTGTCTCAGGCCTAAGTGTTTGCTGTTAAATCAAAGCTTGAATGTTGATAGGCTAAAACACATTTCAAATCCCACAGGTCATTTCCTATTCCTCAGCCTATTAGGTGAGGCCAGACCATCTGGGCCTCGCTTGCATGTCCTGCCTGTCTCATCTGTCGAAAATGTTACACCACGTCCAGTCGGCCTCTGAGAAGAACAGAATAGCCAGCGCTTGACCTTGACCGGGAGTGTGTGACTGCGGTCCTTTGTGTGGCGCAGAATTGATGAGGCCCAACGGGTCGGGTAATAGAATCCGAGCGTGCGCATTCAGAGTGGGATTTGCACATCGACTCAAGTCTTCAGTGAGGGCGCCACTGGTGAGATGAGACTGAATGAGGTTTTATTCTTGGTGTCTGAATAACCTAGATCCTAATGTCACGGGTGCAGCGGGAGCAGCAAGAAGAGCTATCGCATGGATTAGTCGCACTAAGGTGGTTCTTGGAAAGAGATGTGGTGGATATAACCTCGGGTTTCTATAAGTAACACCACATTTAGTGGCCGCTAAATGCTATTGATTGTATCTAGATGTCACCGAGCCCTCGGGGAGATGGGACATATGGCTGGTTCAGGCGTCTCTGTTTGTGGCCACAGATGTAGCACACATACATATGGGACCGTTTTATAACCTTTACAATCCCAGCAGCTCATCACTGCCCTTAGATTGCAGTTGGGCAATTTGGCCTTGTAGACTTCCTTAATAATCCGGAGCTTACTGTGTCACCTAATCTTCTATAACCCCTTTGTGCACCCTGGTAATAGATCACAACCAAAGATCACATACTGACTTCCTCTTTCATGGACAAAGATTAAAATGTAAATCCTGCTCTATTACTCTCTTCAGCCGGGACTCTCCTTCGAAATCATCTTCTATTCAAGAGAGGGCTTACAGTGCAGTAATATTATGATGGTTTGATGGTCATAAGTCGATGAAGCAGGAGATAAACAATAGTGACATTTGGCCTTCTTGTAGCTGCTTAATGTATCCTGAGTATAATAGGGCAAAAACAGTTCAAACTCTTTCTCCTCTTGCACTCCATAGCACAGATCTCCAGTTTTCCCTCCCTTTGCTCTTTCTCTTCCCCCTCCTCCTTCTCCTCTTCTTCCTGGTACACTCTGTCTCCAATGGTGATTAAAAATGGAGTGCCCACCCACCGTGGGAGAAAGAAAAGGGGGAAAAAAGTGAGAGTGGTGCAAAAATGCTGAGAGGTTTAAAGAAGACAAGTGAGCAAGAGAGGAGGACAAAATAGTGAAAGAGAAAGATGCAAAGAGACGGAGAGAGCCTGGAAAATCACCTCCAGTCTTCCATTGTGTAAACTTCTGTTAATGGGGCTGCCATTTTCCTAGCGATGCCCTTCACAAATAAAGACTAAAATGTTTGTGTTTGAAATGGAGTGGGGCTAAACAGAAGAGCATAACTGAGGCAGAGCGGGAGGAGGAGATGAAAACAGCTTTGTACAGTCTGAATGACTCTCATTACTGGCGCTTTTACTCTCAGTACCTCACTCCTTGCCCCCTCAAATTCATTGTTGTGGTTTAGCGGCTTGCTTTTCTTGTATACATAATCATAGTTTTTCTGGCTGCTAAAATTTTCGCCCTCACGCCTGGATGTTTCTGTACTGCATCCTTATGTAAAGTGAGTGCATTTGCCTTCACAAGAGCGCAGGAGCCAGTAAAGAAAAGTAGACACATCTATCTTTGTGGGAATTATTGATTCTCAAGTGTGAAGTAGGTTAGCAAGTGCTAGTAGCTTTGCTTTGTTTGTTTTCACCTCTATTAATGCCTTCTCTTCTTTTTCTAATTAGTGCTGCTGGCAAGTCATTAATGATGCATTATAAAACAGAAAAAATAGCAAAAGTTCTGCTTTCAGGAAGTAATTTCCTGTTTGTTTGAAATCTCTGTTTCAGTGGTCACCATCTTGTCAAGATCGCACGCAGACCGTAACGTCTACCCATCTGCGGGAGTCCTGTTTGTCCATGTTCTGGAGAGAGAGTACTTCAAAGGAGAGTTTCCTCCCTACCCAAAATCAGGTATAACACCACCACATTCACATAATCTGCACCTTGTTGTAGGCCTGTCAGGACATAAGTGTATTGTCCCCATTACTTTTTCAAAGCATAATTTGTTTGAAATGTTCTTAAAATTAGCTTGCAATGAAAATGTTAACTAACAAATAAGTAATCAGCTCCTGCAGTTGAAAGTGTCCATTGCTGATTTTGGTGTGAAATATGACATAATCGTTATGATATATGATATGATATAAGGACATAATCAGTGTACAATCAATGTACACTGTGATATCTGCACGTGTAGTATTGCGTATCCATACTGCAATTATGTCCTCCATATGCGTACGACCACAAAGATCTCCCTATTACATTGTCTTCAATTTCAAATGTTGAAGAAAAATGTATTTCATCTGAGCACACTTTTATGTCCCCACCACTTTGAAATATAAAGTGACAGCCTCGAGTCATGATGACTACTTTTATTGTCCCAGGAATAATTGTAAAAACAATATTATTGTCATTTTAAGACCTTTTTATGCCACTGACGGGGTTCCCAAGAGTAGTTGAAATCATTGAAAGTTTGTGAATTATGAGAAAACAATCAAGACAATCAGAAAAGAACTATATAACTGTGAGGGAATTAGACTGGGTGAAGTATCTTTTTTTACTAACATAATGACCATATAATAATGCAAGTACTGTACACCCCTCCAAAGGGTAAGAACATTGTGAAATGTTGTGAATGTTGTGTGTGTAAAAATAATTTTATTTTTATTATCTAAATCTCTTTTAGAACCATTTGTACAGGGAGTTGTTGGCACAGTCGTCGTGTAAATTGAGTTGTCCATTCATCGTATTTCACCAGTAAAAAGAAAAAAATGCTTACCTGCTGCTGGCAACACATCCACAATTCAGCTAATGGGTCTGAATGTACATTACTGAATTGGTTCTGACCCGTAACAGTTCACCAGGTCACCCTACATTAAACAGCTCTGCCTACAGGTGATGCCAGCAATGACCCGATCACTTTCAACACCAACCTGATGGGCTACCCTGACAGGCCGGGCTGGCTGCGCTACATCCAGAGGACTCCACACAGCGACGGAGTGCTCTATGGCTCCCCCACTGCAGAGCATGTTGGCAAGGCCACCATCATAGAGGTGGGTGGTTGGACCACTTTCAAAGTGAGGAGAGGGAAGATGAATGCATTTGTGCGTCTGTGTAATGTGTTGAGGAAGGAAGAGGAATTCTGCTTTTGTGACAAAAGTGTTGAAATAAATGAAAGCGTTAAATCAAAAGACATCGTCAGTCATTTAAAGGCAAGACAGTATCAGATACTTAGCAGTCTTTGCCAAGGCACACATAATCGAGTAGTGACACATTTTGAATTGATTTTACTGAGCACAGCTGATTTGTATGCATTTAGTAATGTTACGCTCTGAGTCTTCAGACATTCCATTATGTTTTTTTATGCTTTCTTGTCCCCCATAAGCTACTGTAGAAATTCTTTTCCCAAAAGGCTTAACGTTCCCAGTGGCGCACATGTGCCTCTATACGGCGTCTCAGTTGGGTACAGAGCCCGCGTAGTGTATCTAGCTCAGCCTTGTCCAGAGGGCTGCTGCATTATAAGCTGCACTGATCTGGGTTTAAACTTTCACCCCTGTGTGTTGCAGATTACTGCCTATAACAGACGCACTTTCGAGACGGCGCGGCACAACTTGGTCATAAACATCATGGCTACAGAAGGTAAGAAGTGCCAGTATGGGAGCTTAGAGCAAACAGAGATCAGACTGTGCAACTTCCCTGATTAAATCCCGAGGGCACAGTCAGTACTGGAAGAGGAAATGTAACTTTGATTACTTTTGTTAACAAGATCTAATTACTTCTAAAGAGCAACATATTGTGTTTATCTAACCATGTGTTCATATATATCTTATAGATATATATATTATAATATATATTATATTACATATATTTTTTGGACAGAATCAGTGATAGTTTTCATTAGTATTATTATATAGAATTTCAAATTAATTTGTTTTTTACACAATAGACCTTTCTCATCATTACTCTTTTATATTATTATGTAAATATAAAAAACACAAACAATTAAAGGTGCGATATGTAAGAATTCACCACCCCCCATCTCCAAACAAATAGCATATCACCAGAGTAAGCACTAACTGCTGCTAACTGTAGCTGCTGTTAGCTAGTTAGCTCAGTTAGCCATGCAGCTACTGGTCCGGACTGGGAGCTGGAAGTGTTGTTATTTTGGGAGTGGGGCTAGCTGGTTAGCATGCAAACTTTGGTAGGTATCTCTGCAATACAATACATTAATGACTCTGAAACAACGTCAAAACACTTATTTATTTGCATTCTGTTGATAATTTTAGTATCAACTTTTAGTTGTTAACTCCTGAATGTTTTAAACTTAAATTCTTACATATTGCACCTTTAAAAAAGAAAAATACATATAAACAAGTAAACGATACAGAAAAAGAACAAGTTGGAGATAGAACAGAGTGATGACATCTTGTTTACAGCACAAAAAACATCCCATTCATTAAACTCCTTTTGATGATAGTGGTAGGGGAATTGATAAAAAGTGTTTATACCCTAAAGATTATAGAATAAAATAGCCAGATTCAGTGGTAGTATTGTAACCATTTAACACAATATGACTTATATGTGCTGGCTTGACAATGAGCTAAATATCTGCTGATGACCGTCAGTTATTAGTTTTAAAATCAACTAAAAATGAGTCTTAATTGTGAGACAGGTTAGTCATCATGAATCAGTATATGTTGTGGCTGCTGTAAACACAGTCCTGTACTGGTGCAGCATGTTACAGTTATAAATTATTATCTATATGAAGCAGCTGTTTCTTCCATCTTTGTGATTGCACCTCACATCTGTGCATCGGTATGTTTGCGCAGTGGCTCGTTGACCAGTCACGGTGCATGCAGTACAACATGAACGAAGCTGGTTGAACACTCAGCAGATGTTTGCAGCTCTAACATGACATCACTCTCCCTATGCTGTGATGTCATCTGCCATCTGGCCCCAGAAGGACGAGTCATAGCAGAGCGGAGCAGACTCACCAGCGTCTGCTGGACAGACTGGTGGAATCAGTGTCATCTATGCAGCAGTAATAAAGTATTAATGATGTCTTAGTCAGCAGAGCTGCACTGTAGCTGCCCTCCTGTCTTCTCCATCCCTCGTCCACCTTTTTCTCATTTTCCTCACACTTTCTCTTCTCTGTCTCTGTGCACAGAGTTCCCCCTGCCCTTCCAGGCAGAGTTTTACATCAAGAACATGAATGTGGAGGAGATGCTTGCCAGCGAGGTGCTGGGGGACTTCCTGGGGGCAGTGAAGAACGTATGGCAGCCTGAGCGTCTCAATGCCATCAACATCACCTCAGCGCTGGACCGCGGCGGCCGTGTGCCCCTGCCCATCAACAACCTCAAGGAAGGGTGAGGATGCTTTTAATTTTTCATACTGAAGCTGAGAGGATCCAGTTCGAGCTAAACCAGAGTTTTGTTTTCTTAGTACTTTGCATTGATTTTGTATTTTTTTTTAAAACATTGCAGGATAAGGATGAGCTTTAACAGCCTTAAAGATTCTCTCCATGAGCAACGTCTTCACCTCTCTCAATCAAACAAATTGCTTATAATTTCAGCCCCCTCACGTCGTGCTGACATTTTATTTAATTGGGGCCTTAGGGATCCACGGCTCGCTGTGAATTAGATGAGTACACTTGGCCATCAGCGCTGACAGACACTGTCAGTTGGTCTGTTTCAGAGGGGAATAGCCCACATGAACTGCCATAAGTTGTGCATCAAAGATTCATGCTGACGTTTTGGAAGATAAAAGAATCTCAAAGAACACTCAGTGGAGGAGGAATACAGCGACTATAACGAGCCTCAGCACGAACATGTAAAATGAGGCTCCTCTCCTCTCCCCTCTCATGCTTTGTATTTCACCTTCTCCTCCTCTCCCCAGAGTGTATGTGATGGTTGGTGCTGATGTTCCCTTCTCGTCGTGCCTGCGGGAGGTGGAAAGCCCACATAACCAACTGCGCTGCAGTCAGGAGATGGAGCCTGTCATCAGCTGTGACAAGAAGTTCAGAGCTCAGTTTCACATTGATTGGTGCAAAATATCTCTGGTAAGAAACCTTTTTGTACAGTTTCTTTAATGCTGAGACCAGGGAGGAACAAGTTTACCCGTTTTAAAGTTGCAACATGTAAGAACTGGAACAAATAGGTGGCAGCATATCACTAGAGTAACCGCTTCAAACCGTTGGTTGGTTAGCTCAGTTAGCCATACAGCTAGCAGCCCGGACTCGGAACTTTGGAAGCGTTGGTGTCTAAATCACTAGCACAGGAGCTTTGAACCAGGACGGGCCGGGGCTAGCTGGTTAGCATGCTAACTTCAGTAGCTGTCTCTGCAAGACAATACACAAACGTCTTAACGTCAATTTTTCGGATTCTGTTGATTATTTAATTTAATTAAAACATGTGTTTTAACTTAGATTTTACATATTGCACCTTTAAACAACTGACACCTTCATCAGTTTACACAAACAACTGTATCATTCACAAATGCTTTATTATTAACTTCTACTTTCTTAGGTCGACATCAACAAAGTGGTTCCGGTATACATTACCCGTCCAGACCCAGGCACCGGGATCCTACCTGAATTTGGGGAATACGACCCCCCCTCCGAGTCCCTGAAGGCTAGAGACTTCTTTTCAGACTTCCTTATCACACTGGCTGTTCCCTCCGCTGTGGCACTAGTCCTCTTCTTCATCCTCGGCTACACTATGTGCTGCAGACGGGAAGGGGTGTAAGTGTGCTTGGTCTTATATTTTCTATGCAAATATTGCACCGAACACCTCGACATTTGAGGAAAAAACTGTTACATTAAGTGGGAGACAGGATGGTTAGTGCAGGATAAGAGCAATAATCTGGACTGGAATTGCAGCTTGCCATTACCATCCAGTTGTACATTTACGTTGAGTTCCCCATGAATATCTGTCACAGCTTTTTTTTTTTTAAATGTCATCACATACGTCTTTATGTTTCGAAGCCGTGACATCGATAGCCATTCATCATCCTTCATCATTTTACAGGCTGGGAGAGACGTGCCCCCCTCGTTCACTCATTGTTCCACATCCCATCACCATTTCCACCCAACAATCCATTCACTTGTGTGTAGATGTCTGTTTAACTATTAATATTAGTATTTAATTCATCCATTTTGTTTTGTTTCTAGGGAAAAAAGAAACATGCAAACACCAGAGTAAGTGTTTTACCTCTCGTGTTTTTCTTTATTTTGGGTCTGTTTCTGTCCCCTCCCCCCTCTCTCTCTCTCTCTCTTTGCTTTGCAGTTTTGTCACTCATGTTATCATTGACGGCTTCCTCATTACCATTCATATGCTCATCTGTGTGTTGACATCCATTCATCCAATGGGCTGCTCAAAAACTCAATGACCAGATGTAGGTTATTCATGCTGTAGCGGTAACAAATTGCTTAAAAACATCTTGAACAGCATATCTTGCACCATAAGTCAGATGAAGTCACAGTGATAGGTAAGGGTGGACGTTATATTTCTGTTGTGCATGATTGCATATTCAAGTACTTTAAATGTGTTTCAGTAAGTGAAGCATTGCACACGGGATGAGACCATTAACATTACGACACAAGCTCATGCATGTTGACGTCTCCTCTCTCCAGCATCCAGCTGGTTCACCACAGCTCCATCCAGAAGTCCAGCAAGGAGCTGCGGAGCATGTCTAAGAACCGGGAGATCTCGTGGCCCCTCTCCACCCTGCCCGTCTTCAACCCGGTCAGCGGCGAGGTGGTGCCGCCCATCCACCCTGACAACTATGAGACCACCAGCATGCCCCTCATGCAGACGCAGACGTGAGTTGGAGGGTTACTGGGCGGCAGTAGAGGGGGAATTGCACTTGCACAAACATTCACACGCTCATTTGTGCACACATGAAATGCGCCCACGCTCATTAGCAGGCACGCAGATGTATGGCTTACAGGCGTCATTATGGGGAAATATAAGTCGAAACAACACCATTATCGTTTAATCTTGTTTTCGGTGCTATGTGGACAGCCAAAGCTGCAGCGAGTGAGTCGGGCGACTGCAGCTTAAGAGGTTCAAGCTGTCCCATGATTTTACCTAATGGGCTTGAAACTCAGAAAAATTTGCTAATATTAAGTACAACACGCTTTCACATGATACTAAAGGCTCATGTATTGTGTGTGAATGTCTGTTTTATATAATATCATTGTTTATAATTCCAGGAATCTGCAAAACCAGATTACGATACCACAGCAGCGGCCATCAGGTTAGTATCTCCTTAAATCTCTGTATAGTAGTCTGACTGACTGCATGTTTAATATTTGATAGTCACAGGAGCAGATGTCAGAGCAACACCTAAGCTTTGACTAGTTATTGTCGTGGGCGTTTTCACATCTTTCTACATTGGAGTCCTAGTTATTTCGCTGTGTTGCTCACAACCACAGTCTGTCCTTATCCCCCTCCTGCTTTCCTGTAACAATACAAACATCCAGACTTTATTCAATTGGACTCAGATTATTGAGAGCAAATTATTTTGCTACGGCTCCGCAAGATATCAGGCATGAGAGCTTTACTTCTTCTCGGATGGCTGCAATTCTGGTATTGGTGTGTGAGCGCCCTCCTATGTGCATGCCGTTAAGCTGCACTAACCTGCTGCTCTCTCTGTTCACTGCTAACAAAGGAGATAATTATGTCATGTCGACATTCCGAAGGCTGGAGGTAGGTGTTGCAATATGTTTGTGAGTTAATGCAGAAATAAAAAGTTAGTTCAGCTCATCTCTTCTGCTATAAAGGACTAAGATGTCAAAATGTCAATGCAATAAAAGCTTGTGTTGTTTTCTCATGTTTATTCTAGGTAAATGGTATTCCTGAGGAGAGAAAGGTGGCCGAGGCACTGGATTTGTGACCAGAGACATCGGTGTCGGAGCCGACTTTCTATTCTATATCTATATTTTTTATTTTTTTCTAACATTTGTGCCAATCTGCATGCCTCAGAAGTGTCTTTGCAAAGATTTATCGTCCACATGCACTTACACCGTAAAGAGAGTGTTGAAGAACAAAAGAGCTTAGCCAATTATCAAATACATGAGAATATTTTGAAATATTTGTGTAGATGTTCAAATTATGATGTTTGTATTTCTACTTGCTTTGCACAATGGACCTCATAGAGGAAAAGGGAGTTTTACATGGAAATGCTTTAGTTGTCATGTGTTACTATGTGTGTTGTGTCACATGATAATAATAAATACTTTCAAAGTAATTTGCATCTACTGTAAGTCCCTCTACCAGACTCTAGTAATGTCTGAACGACATGAAAAGGGTGTTTGTCCAAAAAAAGAAGCCAAACCAGCACATTTTATGAACGTATTATTAACAATGTACAACAGAATAAAGGCATTTATAAATAATATGGATACATTTCACATTTTTAAGACATCACAAAAAGATTTACATGTAACATATTTCAAAGAGGCCCTGCACAGGGGTATAAATAGTTGTTGCTTTTACACGACCAAAAAGATCTATTAAGGCCTGAAACAATTACCAAATTTATAGCCAGTCAAAGATGAGAGTAAACTTCACACAATAATGGAATTAGCAATATGGAAATGCCATTCTTGTCTATATAATGAGGTGGAGACCGGTTATAGAAGTAACAAATTTTCTTGGCTCGTATTCAGTTTGAAAACACAACCCGAACCGCACATCATCAGATGAATGACAGGAGAAGCCTTGAAAGCCGCAGACGGTTTGTTTCAGGATACAGAAAAAAAATATTTTCTTTTATAGAGAAGCTACATAAATGTGTAGAAAACAATCAACACCGCAATCTTTTACTACCCTGTGGTAGATGAAATACTCAAAATTCGTATTCAATACAGATTACAATATACTTTTTTGTATCTGTTAAATGACCTGGACAAAACATTTGATATACCCAATAAAAATGTGCTGGCATCATGTTAAACTCATGTTTAACTGTGTATTTCACTGCAAAGATGAAACAAAAATGCAGGTTGTACAATAAAAAGTGCTAATCTCTCTTAATTGTCTGAGGATATATAGGCAAAGAGACATCATCTATTTGTCAAATGACAAAATATACCATTTTTTTTCTTTTTTCAGATCAGTCAGTGCATTGCCTAGTGGTTGTGAATTGCTGATGTGGCTCTGATGCAAAGTGTCAAATAAAATGGAAGATTGTGATCCCAGGCTACATCACAGAGGATGTTCTGTATGTAGAAGCCACTGAGAAAAGCTCTATGTTCAAAGGCATTGAGTCTTAAGAAATCACTTATTCGCTCAGTCACTCACACGCTGACCGAAAGGTACACTGGCTGCAAAAGCAGAGGGAGGATCTATATATATAGTTGTTAGTCCTATTTTACAATAACATGTGCAAGCTGGTGCAGTTTCCACCGGAGCTATGAGGCATGTTTTTAACTGCAATGGAAGGATAACAGACTAAAAACACAGCTGAAGCACTGCTGTATAAAATATGTCTCGCCCTCTATCATACAAATATACACAAACTTTGAAGTGAGCTAATAGGACAGACTGGGTGTCAGACTGTAAAGGCTCAACCTCTGCAATGTGTCTCTGAGGCAGGTTATCATCTATGAGATGCTGGGATGGGTACAAAACTATCTATGTGTAATACTTCCTTCACAAACAGCAGTCATGAGCGCAAAGTACAAAATAAAACAAAGCCAAAAAAAAAAAAAAAAAGTATAAAATATAAGCTTAATTTAAATCATTAAATACTGTACATATCACATAGAATTTCAGAGCTACAGCAGGTGACCACGGTACCTTTCAGCACAAGGCAAACATTTGTAAATTACTCACAAAAACATTAGCAAAAATATGGTGAGGGATAATCCAACATTTTAACAATTGCACTCAAAAGTTTTTACTTAACTCCTGACCTTTTTTTTTTTTTTTTTAATCACCCAAGCTAATCGTTGGTCCATATTTTGTATATTTAGATATCTAACACTATTTTGAAAGTCACCAGAAATACTGTACAAAGTAATTTGATAATAAAATGCAGCACAATTGAACATTTTCTTGTAGATATCTGAATATGTAGGTTATGGATCCACCTGAGTGAAAAAAACACCTTCAACTGCGACTGCCATGTGGACGGAGCGTGTGTCTAGTGATCCCTTCCAGAGTGATGTAATGACAGGAAGTACAGTATGTGACAAAATGAACTTCTTATTAGTAAGTTTGGCTAAATAGAAGCAACGCTGCGACGTTTTGAGCGTTTTGTCCTTTTTTTTCTTTCTTGCAATTTGCACTTTGCCCTGAAAGGAGCATCACCTCCCTCTTTTTTTGGGCATTTTCTTTTCTTCAGTGTGCGACTTTCACAACAGTCAAATAAAGTACAGACTCTGCCCAAACATGGCCAGCAGAGAGACACTGTCTTCCTGTGTGTCCCTGTGTTTTCACTCAACACAACTGAGGGAGCCTCCTGTGGCAGCCGGCAGGCTGAAAAACCAGGCCTGCTCCTCGCTGCAATCTGTTACCTCACTCCAAACTTGGCTGGGGCGTGGCGAGTTTGAAGTGATCAAGGTGTCCATCAGGCGCCGGGTGTGGGCTGGCTGCCCCTGGCTAACAGCAATACAGCCAGACTGAAGAGCGCCACACCCCCCATTCTCTTCAGCAGGGCCACGCTGTCTTTGGGAATGACCACCTGGGCCAGGTCATTGGTGATGAGGGAAATCTCATGTGCCACACAGACAAAGATGAAGGTGCTGACCATGATGTTCAGGGAAGGGTTTCCTGGGATCAGGACCAAAATTCCCTTGGTGTCTGCTGCCAGCCAGATGTGGTACTGGCATATGAACAGCTGGGGGAGACAAACGAATCATGATCAGTAGTAATTCATGTAATTGTGCTCCAGGGAGCGACACAACATTACTTATAAAGCTGGGATGAATTATCAGTTGCTTTTTTGATGTTGACTTGCAGTCATATTCTTGTTCCTGGTATTTGATTGGTGTTGGTCCTACATTTTATAACCATTACCATAACTCAGGTTTTGCTGATTAATCATATATTGTTCTACCCTTTGCAAATGCACACGCTTTAGTGGGGGGTATAAAAGTAGACTTTTTATTATATTATTGCAACTTTACTGCCAGCTCCGTCTTACCTCCAAAGAGATCTTTCCAAACCATGCAAAGAATGAGCTATATATAGAGCGGGCGTAGCCAGGAATGTTCCTGATGAGAATGAAGGCCAAAATCTGTTGACAAAGACAGAGTGAAGGCATTCAAAGAGTAAATGCATGAAGACAGAATGAGTGTAATATGAGATTCTTATGGTTTGAAGTTGCAGGCTAAAGTGAAAGCGTCAAAATTACTAAAGTTAGAGTGATAGAAAGACAGGAAGTCCAATGAAGGATATAAACATTGTGCTATCCTGGCCAGTTCAGGAGGAAAAAGTTCAACTATGTTGTTAATGACCTCATCTAATGTACAACTTCAAACGGTTTTCCAGTGGGGATTGGCCCCACATGATACAAGTACTATCTTAATCCATGAAAGAAGGCACTCCCTTGTTGTAACATTCACATCATTCTGCCCATTATGCAACTAGGATAATGACATCTCAAGGCAAATTGACAGGAATTACAGTTGGGCAATTAAAAATAATACCATTTCATACTTTCATTAAAAGAATACACTTGTAGGCTCAACAGTTATCCAAAGTTTGCTGTAAAACAAAAAAAGCAAAAAAGAAGAAAAAAGAGATGGACATAAAAATCGTTACCTGGACCACAGAGATGTAAGGATGCATTTCGTTACACTCCGTTTTGGTTTTGCAGCTGCTGGCCCATATTGAGTAAGTCTGAAATAACAAAGGGGGAGTAGGGTTAACTTAGCTTGGTTGACTTGGTTTGATCAGACCTTAACCAAAGCCAACTCTACTGCAATCCTGAACTGGTTTGAGGGACTCAACAAAGAACAGATTGCTGACTCACTGCCACACAATATACATTTAGCACCTGGTAGGCATCATCTATGTGAGATGAACCGATTATTACTATACTGCGTTCATGTTACATTCTGCAGCATGGACGTCGCGAACAGCCATAATTTAAAGTATTTTGTAAATGCTGTTATCAAGATCGCAAGTTACTGATTTCACTATCATGAGGAAAGCTTTGTTATCTCATGATAAGGAGATAATCACCCATTATCACAAGATAACAAAAGGCCATGTTATCACTTATGTTTACCAGAAATCAGGAGTGCCACGCCAACATGCATAAATGGTGTCGTGTCAACTGTAGCAACTGATTTGAGCTGAAAGTGTTAGATCACAGAGCATCTATTGTTGATCAACATATTAAACTGTACTTTGATTAAAGTCTACCACAAGCAGTAATGATTTTGTGTCTTTTTGTTAGAGGTAACATTCAGATCAGTCCACGTCATTTAAGGAGAAGACTAGTCTGGCTGCAACTTCACAGGAGAGTACACTTCAGTGATCCTTTGAAAATGTCTTTCTTGTGATAGTGACATAAATTTATCCTGTTTTCACGAGAAAACAAACTTTATTATCTCGCATAATAGCATCAAATAAATTATTGCTAGCACGTCCCTCCTTGGCTTCCGACTGCAGACATTCCTCAATACAAAGAAGACCTTCCTCCAGACATACACAAGAGCATTAAAAGCAGAAGATTGTGGTTGCCAAGGCAGCTACAAGGGGTGTTATGAATAAATGGCCACCCCTCCCTCTGAAACCATTCTGTCCTAAGCTACATTCCTTTTAAGGAATTAATAGGATAATGCTCATAGACGGAATAAATTACAGCAGTATAAAATAAAGTGTGACGTGTATTAACAAAACATGTCTGAGAAGGCCAAGTGTGAAGAGTCTTACTATGAAGGAGACGACAGAGAGGAAGAGGAGCAGGTTGGAAATCTTGGCAGAGAAGAGAGCATCTCCTTTGCCCTCCGACAGCACCTGGCGCTTCTGAAGCACCAGATAGATGAAGGCAAACAGCATTCCGTGTATCACCGCCTACAAAAATAAAAAATGTTTCGAAAATTTGGCCCCACTAGAAAAAGCTTGTGATCTTCTTTGACACACATTACATTTCACAGAATGTGTGTTAATGCAAAGACTTGACTGGGTGCAACTGAAGCAAAACAAATTTAACTTACAAATCGGTCCAGCTTCCATCTGAACCACCACTCGTGGATACTTCCGTTCAGCTCAAAGAGTTTGGAGATGGGCCACACAGAGAAGATACTCTCAAAGAAACCCTGGAATGACAGCGCCAAAACATCAGTATCACATAATCAGGGCTTCCAACGAGGACCAAACCAGAAATTTGAGTAAAAAACTGTGATAGCATAGTCTAGTAAGAAGTAGTTATATTGACTACAAATTCACAATTTGGATGCATATTCAACTATTTCATATTACAAATTACATTTTCTTTCAAATTGTGCTGTGTGGCATAACACTAACATGTGAGCTCTTGCATGTATCAATAAAAGCATGTAATATAATTCAATTCAGTTTTCAATTTAATGTTTTACAAACCCTAAACTACAGTTGTGACTGGGGGGGATTACAATGTTATGAATTCACCTACCTGTGAATAAGCAAAGAAGCAGATGAACATCAGGAGGCCCAGTAACTTCGCCAAGACCCCAAGATGCCACATGCCACTATCTGTTCGGAGGACGAGACAGCCATCAGAAAAAGTGTTTTTCTAAATGCAAACCTGCTGCTGACATATATTGTATAGAATTAATCAAAAGTATTGATTCACAGAGTCTGGGATATTATGTATATTAAAGAGTGAAACAAATAAAAACCTACTGTTGGCCTTCTTCTGAAGGATCTGAGGCCACATAGCCAGCGTGCCGTAGATGACGACAAACCAGAAGGTGACCAGTGGGACAAAGTAATAGAACTGGTAGGGTCTGTCCATTACCACACACAGCACCAAGACCAGGAAATTTAGACGGAACAGCACCTGTAGTGGAATGAATATGAAAACATAGAAAGGTACACAGATTAATCAATGACGACAAACACACCAGTCCAAACATCTGTGTTTGTTTTGTCATGAATTTGCCGCTATCTCATGCTTGAGTATGAAAATATAATGATAGCAGAGTTACAGTATATCCTGGTTAAAGTATAACTAACTGTACTCTCACCTGGCACACTCTATACAGGCCAAAGTCTCCTTTGAGCCAGAAAAAGGAAAAGTGTCCATAGCCAGTCTGGAAAAGGTACGCTGCCACCAGCACGCGCACATGCATGTACACCGGAATGAACTGAAAGACAGAAAGAAAATTCATGTATGCCTTTAAATCGAATATCAATGTAAAATGCCTCAAAGCTGGTTACTCCCAAATGGATGTGTAGAATCTCAATTTAGCACTCACAGCGCTGGCTCCAGATATGTGATAGATTAGGATGACCAACTGCATCCAGCCTTTCCACTCATCTGTTTGTTCTCTGTTGAGTAATTTGGTCTGTTTGAAAGAGGAAAAGAAAGAACATGAAAGAACAGAATTGTACGCCTGATATCACAACCTTTAACAAAAAGCTCCCTTTAATTTAATCAAGCCAATCCAATATCAATGTTGACAGGCCTGTCGCACCACCCATAACTGCTTAACTATAATTTAGGCTCACCATATCTAGGATTCACATCAAAGTGTACTCATTAATAGATACCAGACACCTAAATACGCCTGTTTTCATCAAGATCCATACATTATTCCCTGAGAAAATTAACGAAAATGTAGAAAAAAAGTAATCTCTCAACATTAAATAAAGTGAGAAAAATTCCCAGATCCATTGTTTCATCCAGATCTGCACCAAAAGTTGGGGTACATTCTGGGCCGAGCACCCATCCTCCATCCAAGTTTCATGGAAATCCGTTCAGTGGTTTTTGTGTCATCAATCATCCAATCTATCCGACAGATGTCAATATAACCTCCTTTGCAAAGGTAACAACTGCTACAAGACTATAGCTGGGTAATGTACCCCGAAAAGTTCAATGCCAAACATTATATTCATGCTGCAATGCTAAAACAATGTGCATTGTTATCAGTTTTTATCATGTTAATTTAAACCACTATATACCTTCAACCCCACTAGCAATAGAACTGAAATCCACTGACTTTGCCATATTGGCTGTTAGACGGAGCTTCATTCATTTTCTTTTTTTTCACCCACACTTATCAAGATCTTGAAATTACTAAAATGAAATTCCATACTCTTTCTCACTATGTAGGAACCCTGTTAAAACTCGTGGATACTTTTCATATGTTTTGCATGTAGTTAAAACGTTGGATGGAAACTATAACTTCTCACTACATTCACACACAACACATCCATCAATACGTCTGGTAGGCAGACAAAAAAAGCTAAATTTCAGGAAGCATATCTTTTTTTTTTTAAACACCAACTCAGAATTGAATAAAAGTTAATTGTTGTTTAAAGCTTCCCCATAATAAAACATACTGCACTGAGCAGTGCCATCTCACCTCCTTGCTGTTCTCATTGTAGAACACTCCCAGTACAAATATATAGATGAGAGGGATGAAGAATGTCGAGTGTGTGTAGAACTTCTGCTCTTTCATGAAGACATCTGCTCTGTCACAAAGGTAAAAATAGCCCATGATGATGCCCATCCTGCAGAGGGCCTGGAAGGGTGCCTTTGGACCCAGGGGGACAGCTGCAGTCGCTGGCTTCTTCTCCTCAAGGCTCTCCACGTCTGGGGGCACAGGTCGGCGATGGCGGTTGTTGCCAAGGACGTGGAGGACCAGGAAGATGAGGGCAGAGCCCAGGAAGAAACACGCTGAAAGCTTCTGGAGGAGGTTTGGGTGTGGTAAGGTCTGGCAGCAGGAGCCGTCAATGGGCCTTAGCCGCTTGTTGCACACCGAGTTCATGAGGACCATGGCGCCCTGACACGAGGATTACACAGGGTTGTGAGCAAGATGTGAGTAATATAACCAGACTGTGCTACCATGATTGCTGAACCTGAGCCACTGAACAGAACCATCTAATTACCACCAAATAATTTGTTATCCTGCCTACCACATTCCTGGTGCTCTCAGGCAGGTGCAAGCCGTCATCTGAAAGGGTGATAGTTTCCATCGCAGCCTGGCGGGACGCAGCCAACAGCTTGACCCGGGACCTGCCATTACGCTTGCTGCTGTTGAGCACGTCCACCGCCGCTTCATTGTAGAGCTCAAGCTGCTGGTTGGTGATCATTTTCCTGTTGTCACTCAACACCTCCTCATTTACTGGGTCTAGAGGACAGGTAGTTTTGTGCAGCGTGAACAGGAAGAGATTTAGTTTAGAGGCTGCATGTATGAGAAATTGACATGCACAAAATTCTGCAACTCTTTCAGTCATGTAGACTTTTTAGTCAAAAGCTCTACTATTACAATTTGGATCTTGTGATGAAACAGTAACACCTAAACTGTAAGATCTTTTAATGTTTTTGTTTTGACTGTTTTGTTTGCTGAAGAGCAAGGTTTAGCAATCACAAATCCATGCTTGATAAAGTGTAGATGATCACGAGGGACTAAAATATACATGTCAAATAACTTGGAAGGTGTGAACCATCAAATCATTCTAACAGTTATCCCATTTGACATGAATACAAAGAGTTCACTGTGGTGAAGGAGAACATGCAGTGATACTTCACTAACATGACGGATCGAAGGAACCTCAAAGCTGAGCTCACCTTGCAGGACCCAGTAGACCTCTCCGTGGTCAGCCAGCCTCTCCAGGTGCACAGCGATGGCCGTCAGGTTGACTCTGTACTGCTGCAGGGCCTCGTTGCTGCCACTGTGCAACTTGATGGACCACTGTGGTAAATAGATTCATGGATGAGATTAAGATTGACATATCTCAGCCACCGCCTTGTTTTCTTCCACCGCAAAATGTGCAAGCTTTGTTAAGCACTCATTTATACAGCTTACTGTGGCAGCTCCCAGGATGACAACATCTGGCTTTGCTGAAGCTTCCTGCAGCACATGGGAGTAGTTGAGATTAGAAAAGCAAATCCAGGTTTATATGGCTGCATCTAACAATTATTTTCATCATTCATCTGCATATTAACATTCAGTCTATAAAGTGCAAAAGAACTGTGAAAATGCTCATTGCAATTTCCTCTTGACTCTTCATTTAGTATCAGAGATGACAAAGAAAAGCAGCAAATCCTTTAATCTTTTATTTAATTTTTCTTTTGGCTCAACAAATCATTGCAGCTCTGCAGGTTTTTCTTCCTCACATAACAATGATCACCACTTGTTAATAACGATCTAATCTTACTTTTGTCCATGATGTCAAACGCTCCTTCATTGAATTATTTGCCTCTGGATGCCACAGGAAGTCCTACACACAAAGGACATTTTTCATTTCTATCAGCGTGCGTTTACAGACTGAGAATAGGAGATACAAAGGTAACCAGAAATAGCTTACCACATTAACAGAGGAACTCTCATCTTCAAAGGAAATGTCCTCGTGCTTCAGACATTACATGGGGACAGACAGAGAGAAAGGTTGTGAGGCAGATCCTCTTTTTCCCCTTCTTGAGATCAGACCCAAAATAGTCAGGACTGTTGCATAATTTCAGTGCATACCAGTGCTTCATTATTCGTAGATACATTTTTTTGTCCAAACCACTTGGTATTTACTTACATTATTTGTCACAGTACATTTTTTAAATACCACCTATTTCAAGGTTTCCTGGTGTTCATTATAGAGGCTGAAGGCCTCATGATAGTTACACCTTTCTTAAACTGATCACAAATGGTGGAATATTTTCAGATTTTCAGATGTGAATGGAAGTCAGTGATGAGACCTACATTTTGCATTATGACAGGATGTCATCTTTGTACATAATCAGAGCAGAGTATTGCAGTGCCAAGGAGCAAGATAAATGTTTCGAGTTTTTCTTCACTCAAGAACAGAAAAAAACATCTTTACACTCAATCTGTCATAATCAACTGGGGAAATGTGTGAGGAAAAAACATTTTGTACAGGAAGACACAAGCAGCCCTGCCTCCCACTGTTGCAACAGATGCAGCGCTACCACTCTGTCTGCTCTTCTACATATGCCTTTGGTTGGAATCTTGAATGGGAATTGTCATAATATAGTGGTTGACTATAGTGTGATGGGATAAGGCGGATTTTAAAGCAGAAAGACAGGTTTTTAGATTCATCCTATATTTACTCATTATCATAAGATACCTTTAGTTTGTTCAGGACACATAACCTGAGGGTGAATGTAGGAATGACTCACAATGTCCACACAACTCTTGCTGCTGCTGCTGAACAATTTTCAAAGAAAAACCCTTGTGCTCTTTCTCAGAATTACCTTGTTTCCATCTTCTCTTCGCTCAGGATCAATAACTTTGATGAAGGAATAAAATAGCTGCCTGATTCGTGAATCACCAACAAAGGCCACCCGCTTTTCAGCAAGGCAGGTTTTGGCTTCACTGCAAGACAAAATGACGTAAAACTACACCCTTAAAACAATTACAGACAGCAAACATTCATGTGCTGAGTGGTTGTTTTTATTACCTAATCAAAAGCAGATCTTATTACAGTCTATCCATGTGATAGTACCTACTCAGTTGGTTAGTTTGCTCACAAATTACCCATCCACCCTTACAGACAGACACACAGACACACACCTCATCTATCACTGCAAGACACTTGATTATTTGACTCAAACATACTGTACGTGTAGGAGCCTTGCACTGTTAGTGTGACTCACATGCTTTTGTATTTGTGCATCATGCAGCCGTACGGCTGCCATACGTTCTCCCCCAAGTACCGTCCTCTGGACAGCAGCCATTCACATGAGTCTCCGCCTGCAGGCAAGACACATAGATTCTACCAGTAAGTAAGACCAAACAAAAAAAAACACAGCTCTCGCTTTCACTCATAGTTTCTCCCTGACTAGAACTGAAACCTGCTGTCTCTTTGGTTCCCTGGCTTTTTATTCATTGCTGTCAAAAGGCTTGTATACAATACAGGGCTCTGCTGGGGGCCAAGGTACAAAATGAAGCCATCAGCAATTTAGCTCCACTATAAATCTCTCCAGCTATTCATTTGTGTGTAAAATGAAAGGAGCCATCTGCAACTGAATCAACCCATAGAAACAGGCGAACATGAAGGGTCGGTGGGCTGGCAAGAGAAGTGGGCATGTAGTGTCATCGCCAGCCAAAGCAGCTGCTCTGAGTGTGTGTACACAGAGGTCTCTGGTTCCTATCTCCTTTCATGGGCAAAGTCCACTATATGCAACCCAGCTGGAGGGTGGATCTATGCCATGCTCATATTTCTTTACAGTCCAACTCTGGGCTTTGTGCCATCGCTGTCACAGTCCGTCTTGGGATGTGAGACAAGGAAAATGAGATCTAACCCATTACACCTGAAAACGAGTGCCAAGTGTGCATCAGTGTACCTAACTAATCTGCCAGACAAGCCAATGCAAACTTGTGACAGACCGGAGACAGACAGCAGGCTGCTACAATACTGTTCAACACCACTAAGTTAAAGCTGCAGCTGATCGCGTTACTACACCACATTACTGACAGCATTTATCCTTTTTGTAGAAGCTGACTGAATACTTACTACCGGCGATTAAAGGGCATTAATCTCCTACTATTAAAAACCTTGTTCTGTAAATTGCTAGATACATCAACCCACACACGGCTTCCCAAGCAGTAATCAAGCGTGTCCTGACAGGAGCATGTAAACACCGCTAACGCTAGCTAAACGCAGTGTTAGCTTAAGTCAGCTAAGCTAGCCAGTCAAAACCGATTTAAGTTCGTGCAGCTAAGTTACCATTAGTCAATTTAGTCTAACTTCGTGCGCTACCCTCTATCTATATGGTTTAAGGTCTATAACCTGCATGTGGCAACGCTGGATACCGACGCTGCGCCGACCAGCAGAGAGAAGTAGCCACAGACACAAGCAGCTAACTAGCTAGCTAACATTAGCAACAGCTTGTGTTAACTGGCTGCATCAATACTAGTTAAATAAACGGGAGACCACTTACCTCCATAATACCGCGAAGCTGTGTGAAACACGAGGAGTAAAAAGACGAGCGCTATCGATATCAATTTGGCATTTTTGATGGTGAAATGTTGATTTATTTCGCGTTTGCCCAGGCTATAGGCCAGGACCGCCATCTTTGCTCCTCCATGACAACAAGCACCTGTGCAGTCTCGCGGCGGCGCCTCTCCGGGTGCACCATCTGCCCGGTCTGCTGCTCCCCGCGGCACCGCCTCCTCCTGCATCACCGCGGTGTGTCAGCGCACGAACACGTCACAAATACGCTTCAGAAAGTGTCTCAAGTCTAAATTACTCAACCAAACGAGACCACAGTAACTTTAGGAGAACTCTGAGGGGACAGTTCAAAGTTTGATGACTTCAAAAAAGCAAAACTGTGAGCGTGATCACCGGAGATGAGGTGAACTAACTCGCTGAGACAACGGGCTAGTTGGACATGGACCATTTCCTTAAGCTTCTGTGGTCTTGCGCAAACAAATGAAAGGAAAAGTTGTTTTTCAAAATCACATGATCTCCCAAATGTCCAATCATCTATTGGGAAACTTACTGGAAGCACCGCAGAGGTCAATGACAGAGAGCGTAGACACACGTAATGTTAACTGAGGGTTTGAGTTCCTGGTAAATAATCATGACGTGTTAATGATGTGTTTGTTCATCAAAAACATTATAATATAATATGGTCACCCCATAATCAGACCCTCCATTGTCCTACTAGAGGACATGTCAGTTTGATTTGTCTAATGTGTGGACGGGCATGGATTGTGCAATAATGTCAGTCATTTACAGGCTTTTTAGTGTTTTAATGTATTATTTTACACATTTAAGGTTAAAGATGCCTTGTGTAGGTTTTTGTTAACAAAACAAAGTGTTACAGTCTACGAAAAGGTCGCAGAGGAGCTTAGCCGACGTGACTTTCGCCGGCCCGGGAGAAAAAGCCGTTGTTTTACGTCACTGTTCACGCCCAACGTCGCGCTTCACGTCACGACACGTCACTTGTTTACGCCCACCCCAGTGGCGGCTTTTTTGCAAAGGAGGAATATTACGCCTCCCTTTCACACAGACAAGGCGGCAGATTGCAGCCTTGACCTGGCTGCAAATGTTGCTGCCTTTATGGCCCATTGTTGTGTTAATTTGTACGTTAATGTGGCAAAATGCATCTAACATCAACCACTACACCAGAAAAACATTGGTGTGTAGCGCTGCTATTGGTTAAAAACTCCACAGACTAGGCTACCTTCAAGGGGAAATTATATTCAATAATATTGCGTTGCTGCTAAGTTAAAATGGTTATTCCTAATAAATGCACCATCACTATTGTAGTCTGTTGTTTCTTCGATGTTGTTTGATTCCCCATGTAACATCCACACATATAAGCATAGGCAGCAATAACATTATAAGTGGTAAAATTCTCATTTGATACATTTTTATTACATGAATTACAATGATTTTTTTTCATTGCTGATTTCTTCTATCGGTGTGATATCTGCGTTTTCTCGTTTGGTTTGTTGGGACACATCCTGTGGATTTCAGAGAATTATTGAGTGTGGATTTAATGTATTGGCTTCACAATATAGTCCAGAAGTCTAGAGTGTAAAGAGGGCCCTACAGTAATTCACCCTACTATGTGTGTGTAGTTAAATGTTGTAATTAATCATCGCCACGTGACATCCTGTGATCAAACCATAGATAAGTCTTTGGACGGCGAGACCAACAAAGACGCAGTGTAGTCTATCAGTCTTTCATCGAGTGACTGACACAGCTGTCCTCCCCCTGGGCCCACTGGGCAGCATGTAACACAAGACCATGTTGTTAAATATAAATGGCTGGTTTTTGTACTTTTTCTGAGGAATAACTGAATCTAAAAGCTGTTTTCTGCACTGATGTCCATGACAGAGATTTCACTCAAATAGAACCCCATTGTATGAGCCCTCTGGGCTTGAGATTTGTAAATGGGTGTGTGTGTGTGTGTGTGTGTGTGTGTGTGTGTGTGTGTGTGTGTGTGTGTGTGTGTGTGTGTGAACATCCCATGGGTCTTTTTGGATTTTTTACTGCATTTTGAGGCTTGTTTCTGTAAAGGGCTGAATAACTCCTTAGGATTTACGTGCTGCACAGTCATTCACTAGTGTTACTGTAATCTGCCAATTGCAACATGGCATACTTAACATAAGTATAAACATACTCTTAGCCACTTGACCTGTAGGCTATTGTTTCACCTGGGTGGGACAGACAAAGAGCCCCCAGAGAAGGGCAAGAAGCAAGAAGCATGTATGTATACGTTACATAAAGTCTACATACATTTACAAGTATAAACAGTATATACTATGGGCCGACCAATTATCCTCCTGACTAATTATTGGACCTAATATTCAGCTATTTTCTGATTATCAGTGGGTTTTTTGTTTTTCATCAATCTGGTGCTTTGGCTCTGATGAAGCGTGCAGTCTGCTATCTCTAGTGGGAGCAAGGAAGCAGAAAATGGAAAAACTCATGTAAGATTCAGGCACCTTTAAATTGTGCTTAAGCAGAGTACTTGAGTAAATGTACTTAGTTACAGTACATTCCATCACCGCCAGATTCACTGTCTGCAGGTTGGTTGTATGTTGATACATTTGCAAATTTGTTCAGGACTATTCACTACTTAAGTACAATATCAGCCGAGGTGGGCCCTGCATTATTACCCATCCACCCTCAGTCTTTGTGGCCCTGTGTTAAACTCTAACTTTAAGACTTTACACTGTATTCACATGGTGCATATCCCTCAATGAAAATGCATTCATGGGGCGCCCTGGTAGCTCAGTTGGTAGGGTTCAAATCTGAACTGTGGCCCTTTGCTACATGTCACCCTGCATGAACATGTACTCTGGCAGAGAGGTACTGGTTGGTCTCATAGAACAGAATGAAGGAGGAGGCAAACGGTCCCAACAGCAAATCTTGCTCCAGGGGCTGCCTACTATACTTTTGCAAAAATATTTTTTAGACAATCATTTGTTTTGAATGCAAAATCTTGAACCTGCAAAGTCGTGCCGTCAGACAAATGTAGTGGAAAAGAAGAAAAAGGACAAAGAAGTGTCTGAAATAGTATTTTAGTGAAGTACTTGAGTAAATGTACTTTGCTGCATTCCACCACCACTGTTCAAAAAGATACCATACATTGTCAGCACCAACAAAAATGTTGTGTGTGTTTGTAGCCCGGTGTCTGTGGCATGAAAGGTCCAATCTGTGGTCTTAATTTAATTTTTTTCTGGCCATCAGGCTAAATTAGGGATGCTACTTTATAAATATCATACTGCCCTCTCGTGGTTATAGAAAGTATTGCAAGTGAATTGATGCCCTTCAACACCAGCTGAGCAGAGCTGATAAAAAAGTGATTTTTGCAGGAATTCTATTATATTTAATCTAACTCATATTGGTATGAATGCATCACTGCAATTCAAGCCTTGATCCAAATCACAGAAATTTATTTGGATGCAAAAGCTGTATTATGCAAAGAAAAGCAACATCAGAGGATGCATATTTACAAGAAACAATGCACTTTAGTAATCACACATTGGCATGGACAGTGTCAACAGAAATTTACTGTACATTAAAATTGGATGTACCGTTGAAAAGCAAGAAAAAACGGGGGGATGGTGAATGAGAATATGGCTGTGCTTCCACAATAGGAAGGTGTTTAAGTCAGAGATGATATGTAAATCATCAGCCAAACTGAGAACCAAAATACAGTGACGCACCTTCAGTGGTGTCATTAAAACACGAAAGCACTTAAGTCACTGAGTAGTGTGTTTTGGAACATTGGACATGCTTTATTTCAGAACTTTTCACAATTTATTTAAACATCTCACATATACAAAATAGGTACAATAGACTTTGTGGTGTCATTTTTTGAGAGAGAGAGAGGCCGCCTAAAAAAACCATTCAGAATTGGATGAAATATGTGCTGTCAGTATGAACACTGTGTGGGGTTTGGAGAGTAAAAAAAGCCTGAACAAAAAACCAAAACAAACAAAAAAAAAAAAACCTTCTAGACAAAACAAAACAAAACAAAACAAAAAACCGAAATGAAACAAAACAAAAAACCAGACATCAGGTTTAGAAACATTCCACATGCTTAAAGTGGGGGAGCATCAGGGGACGAATGCAAGACTCCTCAAAGGTCAATACAAAGTAATACAGTATAAGAGTGGTTTGCTCCACAGCTGCATATTAGCACCATAGATCTCTGCTTCAAGTAACTGAGCACCTTCCGATACGAGACAAAGCTTGAAGCATTAGAAGTCGTAACATCTCTGTTGTGGACCCAGGTTTTGTCAATAGTATTTTCTTTAAGTACAGGCATGAGGTAGTTTAAACCTTTTTTTCATGGAAATTGTGGTTTTAAACCTCCTCTTTGGAAGATATACAAAGACCACAAAGTGATGCATACTTTCAGCGTTTTTATTACACTTCTTTTATTTTTTACAAAAGGATGGCATGATGTCCCACAACAAGGTGTTTTCCCGCGTCCCTTTGGGTTGCTGTATTAATTTGCATTGCACAAACGCTCCTCTCAGTCCGTTCAGTCCTCTCAGATAGTTGCCCATCTTAAGCAAGTGGATGTGCAGAGAGAAATCAGCATTCAGTATAAAAAAAACAACACAGAAAGAAGGGCAGAGATTTTGTTTTTTCGTTCTTTCTCTCTTTTTTGGTGTTAATTTATCATGAGTCTATTTATTTGAAACAGACTGGGCCAATGTCCAAACCAAACTCCTGTTCAGCTCCACCAATGTCCAAAGGTGCAATGTCGAGGATGGGCAGGCGAGATGGTTTATTTGTTCTGTACTCAATCACTGTCTTGCTCCATTCACCAGTGTGTGTCTGCAGGCGTGAGGAAAGAAAAGAAGGTTTTAGAATAGTGCCACCAAAATTGCATTAATTTAGCAGTTTAGAAACAGAAAACGGAAAACAATTGAAGAAGCTACTTACAGTGCAGCCGTCCTCCAGCACGGAGAAGGTGAAGCGGCTGTTGCCCTCAGCCCTCAGCTCCACATCGTTGGAGCCCATGAGCACCACAGCCTTCTTCAGGTTGCCGCTCTCACCATCCATGTAGGCAACGCTGTTCTTGCAGTGGTAGGTGATGTTCTGGCTAGCCTGGTTGGACAGCAGGCGCATGAAGGCCAGCTGGGTGGCCATGCTCTGGGAGCTGATGGTCTCGTCGTTGTAGGTAAACTGCGTGGAGGGAAAGGAAGGACAGTCAACATTTGGAATATATGTAGAAAATGTAAATATTTGTCATTTCCTGCCTGAATCCTGCTTGAATAGTCCTTTCTTGCTCACCTCAGAATCTCCATTGATGGTCTCTCCGAACCAGACGTGCTTCTTGTTCTCGGTGCTTCTGTACCAGTTCTTCTTGGCGATGCTCTCAGGGTGGGCATAGATGCAGGTCTCGCGGGTGGTGAAGTCGCAGAAGACCTTGATGGCATCATTGGTGCAGCCCTGGTTGGGGTCAATCCAGTAGAATCCTGCAGGACAGAAAAGAGAGAGTCAAGCTGATGGAAAGAGACTACTTTACTCTTACTAATATGGGCTCAAAAAGGCATCTAAACCGTACTCCATGTAGGTGGGTCTAGGTTTTGTTGAGCTTACCGCTGGTCCACTCGGGGTGGCTGAGCTTGATGTCACGGCAGGTGCGGGCGGGGTTCTTCCTGGATCCCTCAGGGGTGAGCAGGTTATCGATCTGAGTGTTGAGGGACTTGATGGTGGCATCAACCTCGTAGTCCTTGGCTCTCATAGCGGGCTGATCAGCTCTGTACTCATCATATCCAGAAACATCATATCCACCACCAGAGGGGCCGGGAGGTCCGGGCAGACCGGGAGATCCTGGAGGACCCTGATATGGATAAGAGAGTGGATTAAAATGTAGACCATGGTTGAAGTCAGATCCTTAGCAGAGGATCCTTTCATTTAGACGGAGCTTGTCTATCTGGTTTACGAAAATGAGCAAATTCTGTATTAGAGCAGATGAAGACAAAGTATAAGTGCTTACAGCAGGTCCAACGTATCCAGGGGGTCCACGAGCACCAGGAGAACCAATGGAACCATGTCCACCAGCTCTACCATCCTTACCAGGGGGTCCGTGGGGTCCAGCAGGTCCCTGAAGAGGAGATCATCACATGACACAGTCACATATTTGTCCTTTTTAGCAATCCTTCATCACAGATGACTGTAAATTACAGAATCTCCTGCTTTTGGTACTTTGGCGATCAATCCCAGATACCTTCCTTGCCGTGGTTATCTATATGTCTGCTCATTACTAACTCATCTGTAAGAGCTGGTGCCTCTCTGGATACAGGTGGAACAAGAAAACCACTGGTGTATTGCGAGTTATTAGGATTCTACTCACTCTGGGTCCAGAAGGTCCGTTAGCACCAGCAGATCCAGTGTCACCGGAGGGTCCCTGTAGGGAGACAAAGTGCATCATTGAATGACATTGTAACCATGAACGAGACTTCCTCTACGTGCATTGTTTACATGATGGTGCTATTACAAATACCAACTGATGCATTTGGAGTCTGTGTATCAGGTAAAAATCAGCACTTTCATATTTTCGTGTGAATTATGATAGTATGCCGTCACTCACAGATGGTCCGGGCATTCCCTGGAGACCAGGATGTCCGCGCAGACCCTTCATGCCTCTCTCTCCCTTGTCTCCAGCACCTCCCTTCTCACCACGGCCTCCAGCAGGTCCCTATAACACACACACACCCAGAAACCTCATGTTGCTAGAATAGGATACAATTTGTCCTGCACATGTGAAATGAGCACTATTCTATGTGTGAATTCTATACCTATATATGTTTATTGTACTTACAGCAGCGCCTCTAGCTCCAGCTTGTCCAACGGGTCCTGAGGGACCTCCAGGGCCCTAGAGACAAAGAAAGACAAGAATGAAAGGATGAGTGAATCAAGCAGATGATTGTTCCCTGCGAATGTTGCTGCAAGGTAATAGAAAATAATCTGTGTAGTTGTGTCTGAGTTACTATTTTTACGTACAGACTCTCCACGGTTTCCAGGTCTGCCAGCTCCTCCAGTGGGTCCAGCAGGTCCGGGGGCACCAGCAAGTCCCATGGCACCAGCAGATCCGGGCTCACCACGGTCTCCCTGAAGAAGGTTAAAAAAAGGGCAGGTGCAGGTCAGAGCAAAGCATATGTGTGTGTGTTGTGTATACAAACATAGTTAAGGTGTGTGAGAGGGCATTACCTTGAATCCAGCGATTCCAGGACGACCAGGGGGTCCATCGTTACCAGGGCTACCCTATAGGCAGAGAATATCAAGCTTCAACTAAAAGTTTCTAGTCTTCAATTGAGTTGTTTTTGTGCGAGACAGGTCACTGTTAACAGGTCTTTGCAGTACTTGTAATTGGCCTTACCTCACGTCCAGCCTCTCCCTGAGGTCCAGTCATACCAGGCAGACCGATGCTTCCAGAAGGACCACGGGCTCCAGGGGAACCAGCAGGTCCAACTCTACCAGGCTCTCCCTGTGATAGGATGCAGAGAAAATCACTGAGTCATATCAAAGGCTTCATACCATATGTGAAGCAATGTTTGACCTTCTGGTTGATCTTTTCTTTAGCGCTTGTTCATTCAAACTACGCTGCAAAATGGGCTTTTATTTTGATAAAATGCACACTTAAAATCTTGCATGCTTAAAACCCAATGTCAGTGTCAATGTACATTTCTTTTTTGAAATTTATATTTCACTGTTGTGTCTTCACTGTTTGAACTGATAAAAATTAACCACCACTACACATGTGGGACAGTTCCATCGTGCTGGAGAGGAAGGCTTTTAAGAGTTTGAATGAGAAAAAAAAATATGGATCTGATTGGGTCAGTGGTGGAAGTACTTTTTTCCTTGTTCTTTACTCGATTATCTCAATTTTATGTTACTTAACAATTCTTCATCATAACATTTAAGAGGCAAATATTGTAGTTTCTACCACTTTTTTGATTAATGTGTACTTACAGCACCACCAGGACCACCAGGAGAACCACGATCTCCTCTAGCACCAGGCAGACCAACGAATCCTTGAAGTCCAAGAGGACCACTGGTTCCAGGAGCACCAGGAGGACCCTGAACACACACGTCACATATCAGTGCTTAGCTATATTTATTCATCCAACTGTTGCTGCTTTAAAAATTTCAGTGCACCACAGCTTTATAATTTCGACTGAAAAAAGAGCTATAACTTACGGGAGGACCAGACTCTCCAGAGGATCCCTTCTCTCCAGCCAGACCAGGTGGTCCAACCATACCCTGCTCTCCAGAAGGACCAGCGGGACCAGGGTCACCACGGAGTCCACGAGGACCATCCTTACCAGCGGGACCAGCAGAGCCAGGGGGTCCAACAATGCCCTGAGAAGGTAAGAGGAATAGTACGGGTGGGTGTGAGTGTGTGTTTGTACTTAAAGAAGTTACTCATGTAATCCATTGTGTTCAGTGTGGGTCTGAATGCGTGTGTGTTTCCTAATGGTTGTAAATATAAGGTCAATACTCACAGCGGGACCAGCGGGTCCAACTCTACCAGCAGCACCAGGGAAACCAGTCAGACCCTGACATCGGAAACACACACAATCATAGGTTATACGGTGGAACATCAAGGATGTGAGGTGTAAACTGTGTCTCTGTGTGTCTGTATAAGAGTGGACATCGGAGATATGATGGGGGTATTTTCTGGCCATGGACCACAGGTGAAGAAATAAGAACACAAATTGTTCTATTTTGTATACTTTATACTTAAAAATTAGAAAACAAAAAGTCAACAGACATCTATGATCAAAATGACTCATTAGATTTCAGTCACTCCATGCTCCAGTAGCTTTACCTTGATTTGAAAGGGCTGAAGTCAGTGCGTGTGTGTGGCAGGTGCATATTGTGCAGCAGTGATAATATCTGCGGTTAAATTGTGCTGTCATGTTTTTATGGCTCTTACATGCTTACGGATGCAATGAGTGGAATTTTGGGGAATTCTTTTTTATGTTTTAACACTCACAGAAGGTCCGGTGTCTCCACGAGCGCCAGCAGGTCCAGAAGCACCAGAAGGACCCTAGATAAGCAGATGAAGAAACCAGACATCATTCATCTGAGTACACAACTACAATCCTAAATTCCTAAACTATCTTGAATCTGTCTGACACCTGATTAACCTTCTCCTGCTCCTTAAATCATACACTGAGTCTATTATATCAGATCTATCCTGTTTTTAATAGGATAGATCTGATGGTATGGTATGGTACTAACAGCAGGTCCAGACTGTCCAGCGGGTCCAGCAGGGCCAGCGGGGCCAAGCTCTCCCTTTCCTCCAGAAGGTCCACGCTCTCCTCTTGCTCCAGGCTGACCGTCAGCGCCCTGTAGGGAGGAAGAGTAAGGGGCTAGGTCAATATCTGGGCAATTGAAACTATGTATATATTATATTGAAAGGTGATTGACGGCTGTCTTACAGGGGGCCCAGCGAATCCAGAAGATCCAGCAGGTCCAACCTCTCCACGCTCACCCTGTGGACAACAAGCAATTGGTCATGAAGACTGATTATACGACACACCAAAGCTGTTTTTTGTTATAATCTCTTCATCCTGTATTAATGTGAACAGGTCCTTTGGCATGGATGTGGTAAAACAGGTGATATGATGAAGGAAGTTCGGCACAGCTACTTACAGGGGTTCCACGAGGTCCAGCGGGTCCAGCAGGTCCGAAGGAGCCGCTCTCACCCTGGAGGAGGTCAAAATCAACATTATTTTAAATGTACTCTGGTGACTTTTGTTAATACAGTAATAGCAGTAGTATGTAGAAGAAGAAACACATTTGCTGTCTGATTATTCAAATATGTTTTTTAATTTGAAAACTTGATCAGTTGATGTGCTGCTACAAGAGGAAATCCATTGTGTTTTCTTAATTGTGCCAAGTAACGCAAATGTTTTGTCATTGTTTTGATTGTATTTCTTCCTCTAGTAGTTGTCTACATAGGCAAACATGCAATACAATTCACAAAGTCATGAAAATATTTAAATGTATCAAACCTCTACACAACTGGCAGAGCCCACATAGGACAGAGTTTACAGAGTAGCTTAAAACTAGTCAAAGGAGCAACAACATAAAAAGGGTGTAGGGTACTAGTGGACAGGATGTGTATGTGTGTGTATGTATATACCCTATGTTTATACAGTATGTATGTAGAATTATTGGGATGTTGTGTGTTTTTTTTGTTTTTTTTTTGTTTTTGTTTACTTGTTCTGTTTGTTTGACATCTGTATCATCAGTATTTTGGGATACAGTTAATGTGTCAAAAAAATCAAACTTAAATGACAAACAATGTATAAAGTGCCCATTTGTTGTGTTACTACCAGTGCTATCCTAGATTATATGATAGTGGAGCGATTACTGTAATATTATAAAATGGCCATCAGGTGGCAGCGTGGAGCTTGTAACTACAGATACAGTACATCGTATAGGTGGCGGTAATCGCAATTTTCTCCTCCAGAAAAGTGGGATGTCCAAAGATATGGAGTCCGATTTGTCAACAGTGAGAATTTCTTGATCTCAATAACACATGTTGGTGGTTTTCTATTGTAGGCTACTGTTTGCAAGAGTCTGTCAGCCATCTTGATTAATGTTGGAGGCAGCTATTTTTAGGCTGTAACAAAGCTCCATAACATTAATTAGTTTGTGTTACAGTATACACCTAAACACCTTTATTCAAATCTTTTGTGTCATTATTTGTTTTGTGGTAAATAATATCCATACATTAGCTGCTTACCTTATCACCATTGGCTCCAGTTGGTCCGGGAGGTCCAGCGGGTCCGGGCATACCCTAAAAAAGACAGAGGATAGGATACTAAGACTGAGGCTCTGGTGGATACACTCTCTAATGGAGTGAATGGCAACAAGTTTTATATCAAGTGCCTCATGAAGAATTAGAGAGTTCAACTTACACGGGCTCCATCTCTGCCAGCGTTACCATCAGGTCCTTTGTGTCCAGCCTCTCCCTATAGGAGAAGGATGAAGATGTTCTCATTAACAAACGTGAGCTAATTTGAGGGGTAAAATCCTGCTTTATTTGCAGCTGGTAGATTTAGGAACTTACCTTCTCTCCTTTGGGTCCAGGGGTTCCAGCAGCTCCACGCTCACCAGGCATGCCACCGGGTCCCTGGTGTCCAGGACCTCCAGCAGCTCCAGCAGCACCAGGCTCTCCCTGGAAACAGACTATGGTTAATTTTTCCATAAAACATATATTAGCTTGACATATACATGAATGCTTCAGGTGCAGCACTGAAGCCCTCAGATGCTGTTTATCACTGTGCACTAAGATTTATAACTGGCAATATCTACAATAACTGCATGCTTTTAATTTGCCAGAGGCAACAGACATTAATCAACATTTCAGTTTAGACGTTAATGTAATTGTACCATAGGTAGCTAGTTAGCTAACTTTTGTCTGTAGTTCCTGTTTTTTTTCTTTAAATGTGGGCCTTTATTGAACATGTGCAAATTACTGGATTGTGTTTGCGCTTATAAAAAAATCTACTTTCTTCCAATGTGCAAAGATGTGCAGATGTATTTCTGAGTTTAAATAAGGTTGAAAGAGGATCATTCTTTTTGCCATGGCCTCATCCTACCTTGCCACCATCAGATCCAGGGGCTCCAGCAGGTCCACGGGCTCCCATTGATCCCTGAGGTCCAGAAGCACCAGCAGCACCGGGGTTACCACGCTCTCCCTGGAGGAACACATTGAGGATATCAGTGTTTTATCTATTTGAATGATTTCAGCATCTTACAAAAATCTGTGAGGCTACTAGAAAATAAATTGCTTCATTTGATGCAAATACACCCAGAGGGAAGGCATGGGCAGGTTAACTTACCTTTCCACCAGCGGGTCCAGCAACTCCTTGGTCTCCTGGGATACCCTAAAAGAGACAAATGGTTGGTTAAAGAATTTCTGCTTATTCCACATTTCCTGTGTTCTGATTGTACTGTAGCATGGGAGAAATTCAGTGTCTGTTTGTATGTTACTTACTCTGTCTCCGGCCTTGCCAGCCTCTCCACCAGGTCCAGCGGGGCCAGGCAGACCCTGAAATCATCAAGCCGCAAGATCAGGACCAACAGACTCAAAAGGGCAGTAAAACGATGTATTGAATTTCTGAATTTCCTAAGCAAATTTGCTCTGAATTGTTTAAATAGAGTCAGATGATGGATCCAAACCTGGAAGCCAGGAGCTCCAGAGGGTCCCTGCTCTCCCTTCTCACCAGGACCACCCTGTAGGAAGAAAGAGAGAAGATCAATGTTTAAAATGGCACGCTGATGGCTGTGGTAATCACATCATAAATGCAAGTATTTGTGTGTATAAATGCATGTATGAGCAACATGAATGTTGTATTTAAGGATACTTACAGCGGGTCCAGTGGCACCAGTGGCTCCGTTGTTGCCGTCAGCTCCAGGGGCTCCCTAAAGACAAAGATAAATGAATTGTTATAACAACTGAAAAATCCTATGGTTTAAAAGTTTAAATGTTTTATCAGTGAGCGACAGTGGAATTTGTTGCTGGGTATTTTTTTTACTTACTCTCAGTCCAGTGGGGCCAGTGGCTCCCTTGTCTCCAGGCTTGCCAGCCTCACCCTGAAGGAGGTCAAAGGTCAGTTATCCACAGGTTATGATAAACTTAATGATATACTGAAACATTTTCCAGTCTTGGCCTTTTTTCTACTTACAGAAGGTCCCTTGGGTCCGGGGAAGCCAATGTTTCCAGGCTGGCCTCTAGGTCCAGTTGGGCCGGGAGGTCCAGAGCGGCCATCTTGTCCAGCAGGACCCTGGAGGAGAAAATAGGAAGTAAAGAAGGAAGTCATGTTTTTGGCGTTCATTAGAGCAAATATGATTCTTAAAACAGTGCAGACTGAGAGCAATGTCCGTGTTCTTAAGTTAAATTTATGACATTCAGATTTACTCACAGCAGGTCCCTCCTTTCCTGGGGGTCCAGAGCTTCCAGGGCTTCCTGGGAGACCCTGAAAAATGAACATTAGTCAGTAATTAAGATGTATCTGTAATTATTAAAGTGTACTGTTATCTTGCATTAAAATCTTGAATTTAATCATTCACAATGTCAGCAGCTTTGTAGCAAAACCATTACCAGACTCCTACTCCAAGCTAATCTAACTCAGCTAATCCAATTTCCCAATTTCCCACTTCCCCTTCAGGTTTCTGTGATTTACTAGACTCACACAGAGATCAAGTCAGAATTTAGCAAAAGACTCACCCTGAGACCAGCTGGGCCAGGCTCACCAGCACGGCCAGCATCTCCGGGGGGTCCACGAGGTCCACCGGCACCAGTGGCACCACGGGCACCGGGCATACCCTACGACAAGGAGACAAAGAGGTCCAAGAGAAATGAGGAGGAAGCTTCACCTCATCACTGAATGTTGACTTTATTTTGAAGTAGAAGAGAGCTTCTGTAGATTTGCGTTATGTATAGCATGTTGGTGGCATGAGATTTGCTCACTGAACACTCACAATTGGGCCAGTTCTTCCCTCACCACCAGGCATACCACGGCCGCCAGGAGCGCCCTAAAGGAGACGCACACGCATTAGGAGGTGATCCAAGTACCATAACCTCTGGATTTGGGTTGGTATGGTGCATCATCATCCATTCAGAGATGGCTATCTGGTACTCACTCTAGCTCCACGGTTGCCAGCAGGTCCAGTAGCACCAAGCTCACCAGATGGTCCTCTCTTGCCCTCCTCACCCTGAGGTCCAGGGGCTCCCTGAGGTCCAGAGTTACCCTGAGGAAAGCAATAGAGAAGTTATGAGTCATAAACAGTGTATAAGCGAAGATTCAGTTTCAGATTCAGTTTGGTGGAATTATAAAGTAAAGAACAGGATCAGGATATGAACTTACAGGCTCTCCTTTGGGACCACCGTCTCCCTTCACTCCCTGAGGGCCAGGATCTCCCTGAAACACATAAACAGACACCATCAATGGAAAGATCAATCATCAAATGTTTCTGTGTGTCTGCGTGAGGGCGTATGTATTGTGTGTACATCTGCATGCTTCCAAGTGGGTATTATGGTTATTAATGTTTCTTTTTTTTGTGGCTGTTGGTGTGTGTACTTACACCAAGACCTCTCTGTCCAGCAGCACCCTGAGGGCCCTGGGGTCCAGGTCCTCCTCTTGGTCCGGGGAAGCCAGGAGCTCCAGCAACACCAGGGGTACCCTAAATAACAGCAAAGGCAGACAGGTGAGCATCACTCAAGCCTAACTGTCTTGTGCCTATGTCTTGGTGTTTAACCTTTATTGTTTGTATAACATAATATATATACACAATAAATAATAGAGTATATGAATTGCGATACAAAAAAAAATTAAAATTGCATCCTGCTATCAGTAAAATGACTTGATATTTTGTGATTGAAACAATCTAATTATTTGTGTGTTGTTTTTGCAACATGACAAAGTTTTAATTTTTGTAACCTCTGTGCGACCCTAATTGACTTTTAACCTATGTCTACTCAAATGATACAACTTGAATACTTACAGCAGCTCCCTTGGCTCCGTTCAGGCCATTAGCACCAGGGTTACCCTGCAGGGGAAGAAAGAGACATTAGGAAATCCAAAACACTATAATATGGAGAATGTGATAATATCAGGCACTGTCGCTAAATAACAATATAACTGCTCTGTCAAGGATTATTTACAGAACTTTTTAAGTTAAGGGAAAAATACATGGATAGCATGGGCATGCAAATCATTTAATCATCTACATAAGTCTGGGGATTGATTTATCCAATCTGGAACAACAAAACAATCTGGACTAAATCCAGGACTCAAACAAACAAAAATAAATGTTTTTGCTTATAAGTTTTCCAAGTTTTACAGAGTGACAGAAAGGTGAGTGGAAACATCTTCAGTCAGGATACTTACAGAGGGACCAACGGGGCCAACAGCACCATTGACACCGGGCTCTCCTCTTGCTCCCTGAGCTCCAGATGGGCCAGTAGCTCCAGCGGGTCCAATCTCTCCCTATCAAAGACAAAAACACATCCACAATCATGTAATGAAATTAAACAAAAATCAATACTGTGATGAAAGCAGCCATGGCGAGTTAAACAATATACTGGTATTGTATAAGGATATGTTGGTATGTATTTAAATGATCAGACAGTGGTTTAGATGTGAGTGGTTTGAATGTTTGGTCTGAAGTTACTGAGGCTGCTACATGCATGAACTATCCCCATGGGGATATTATACAGTACACAGTACAGAAGATGCTCATACTGCATTTCAATGAGAACTGTGTCCTTTTGTGACCCTAAACATGAGCTTCTCTGGGAGGATATGTTCCCAAAGAACAGGAAATGCAACAGGAAGTGGCATCACACTTACCTTGGGGCCGGGACCACCGGGGAAACCTGGGGGACCAGCAGCACCGAGGGGACCCTAGGTAGAAGAACACCAGACACGGCATCAACGTAAGGTCACATTAAGGTCAAGTTATAAGTTAAAAGATATTACAAAGCACATTCTGGACTGGTACCTTGATGATACCTTCCTTTTGAGTTCAATATTCACAAAGGGGATTAATCTCACAATCGCAAAGGGGTTTAAAGGGCCAATACTCACAGCAGGGCCAGCGGGGCCAACATTGCCATCAGCACCACGAGCACCAGCGGGGCCAGCAGGGCCAGCACGACCTCTCTCACCAGGCATACCACGAGATCCCTAAAGCGAGGACACACAAGAAGAACAGAAGTGATGAGAAAAGTGTCTTTACTGCAACCATGTAATAATGAATGATAAGAATGAGGAAAATGAGTTATAAAGCATCTAATATGGCTGTGGCTATGGCTTTTACTGAGGTTTACTAAGGTTTTGTGCATAAATGGTGAATCTTGAACTCGATCAAAAACTTACAGCCAGTCCAGGACTTCCAGCAGCTCCGTGTGCACCGGGCTCACCCTATAGGGGAGACAGGAGAAGATGATGAGGTGTCTGGGGTGAAGTGACTCAAGGTCAAAGGTTGAAGGGTCAATGATTTGTTATCAGCAGGCTTATATCAATATTAATATATTAAGACTAAAAGAAACTGTGCTCCTATATTAAATAAAGTAGTCATTTTGCTGCAGTTATGAGGAAGGTGCCCTTCTTACCTTGGCGCCAGCTGCACCGGGCTCTCCCTTACGTCCATCAAGACCAGTGTAACCCTGAAACACAGAGGGAAAGTGATGATGGAAGAGGCTTATAATCACATACTAAAATACTACAGACACAAACATAAAAAAGATGAAATAAGAGACAAAATGATGAGACTGGGATTGTTACATAAAATCGGATTTTTAACACGACATATGCTTGTTTGACGTCCATTAAGAGTACATATTGACAATAAGACATCCAGTGTCCCTTGTGAGACAGTAAGGAAGCGTTTGTATCTTCAAAAGCAGTTTCACAGGAAGTTAACACCTGGCTCTGGGTTATATGGAAGGGGCCTTCCGATACCTAAAAGCCATGGAGTGACTTCACAGATGAGACATTCTCACACAAAACAGGGACTAAAAATCTTAAATAGCAGCCATTAGACTTCTTTTATTTCTAGTTAGCTCCTCAGCAAAGAAGACTAAAAAGGAAGATAGCCCCATAATCCTTTCAAGTGACACTCCAAGTCATTTGAGTCCACATTTTACACAGCGCAGGTAGAGCTCTTCCGCCATATGTTTATATTTTTGGAGCATTTCGGCTGCTTGCTGCAGACCAGTGGGGTTCAGGTGATTACCACGCAGGCAGGTCAAGCAGAGGAATCACGATCAACACTCACTCTGTGTCCCTTCATTCCTGGAAGTCCGGGGGTTCCGGGGAATCCACGAGCACCCTGCGATTCAAAACAAAGAAATATGACTTAGATGAAGTCCATATTTACAGTTCAGATATCTGTTTGTATCTTTCTGTGTTTCATTCTCCTTGTTTAGGAGAGAATGTCTCACCTGTGGGCCGGGGGTACCTCTGTCTCCGGGCTTGCCGGGTCTGCCGTTGTTACCCTGTGAGAGCACAAAAAGACGTTAGTATGTGACATTCCCGTAAACAACAGTGGCCCTTGAAATTGCTTGTCGAAACACAAATATATACATACGTCCTCTCCGGATTTGCCAGGGGGTCCAGGGGGGCCACGAGCACCAACGGGACCCTTAGGAAAGAAAAACAAAACATATAAGATCTCAAATATAACAACTACTTTAAATACAATGGCATCTATGACATCTGACAATGATAAAGAAGTAATACTAAAGCATGCTTATCATCACGTGATAATATGAAAACTGGGGGATTATCTTACAGTCTGTCCAGGCTCTCCGGGCTCACCAGCGTGTCCAGTGTGTCCCTGAGGACCCTGTTGAATGATAAGAGGCACAGCAATTAGTCTTCATTTAGACACCATAGCAACAGTACGTTGTGTGTTCAGGTTGTAGGTATGGAGTCAAGTTTGATCAAAAAAGTGTGAACTTACAGGGGGTCCAGGAGGTCCGGGAGGGCCTCTAGCACCCATCATACCCTGAAAAGGAGAAATAAGTCAATTAGTCATGTCATTCATTACCATTAAGTCAACCTATGCTAGTGTAATTTGGCATTAGTGTGAATGCAACTGGAATCAAAATTATTCATGTGTAGGTAAGACTGTAGAGACACTATTGACATAAAGGTAGCTGAATAGTGCTGTGGATTGAATGGGACGAGCGTGGAACCATGTGTGATGGCCTTAAAGTGTCGTCATGTGTATGCTTGGCCCTCACCATGGGTCCAGGGCCGGGATCAGGGGCTTTTGCACCATCATACTGAGCAGCAAAATTCTGTGAAACAGAAACAAACACAGATTCATTAGCCAGTAGACAAACTTCTCATAATATATCAGGACATTATCGGACAGGCAGTACGTCGATCCAGGTCAGATAAATAGCAGTGGTTTCCAGTATTGTCCGTGCCTATGTTATCGGCATGACACAAATAGAAACTGATTCACTGTAAAAAGCAAGTGAGAATCCTGTATTTTTAATGTTTTGAAGACTAATTAGCACTACATAGTAAGGTAGTTGTGTATTATCCGTGTGTTATCTGTTAGCCATGGTGTCAGATGGCTTAAGGACGAAAGGTCAAAGGTCACAGGGTTATGACATCATTATTAAAAGTTATTCCTTTATTGCCATTCCGAGGTAGTTCATGATTCGTGTGACACAGAAAAACAATCTGCAACCCCTAATGTGGGTCAAATTCACACATCGAGCAGACATATTTTTCTGCACGACCTTTGAGCTAAACACTGCAAAGCCAGACAACCAATTTTGCGAGTATAAACAGCTGACTTACTCCTCCAAGTCCAGGGGGACCAGGGGGGCCAGCGGGGCCAGGGAGTCCGGGTTTGCCATCTCTTCCATTTGGGCCCTTAGGACCCTGTAAAAGACAGATGGTGTGGTGAGTAAACACTGGAACTGCCGCTGACAGAAGGGTTTCTTGTGAGTTTCAGGTTATTCTATTTCATGAAATGACAGAATAATTAAAAATAATGCTGTTGTAGCAAATTGCGTTATTGTAAGAAATGTACTATAACACATTTTAATTGTCAATAAAGGTCAATATTTAAACAGTCCCGATCAAATCACATTACTGTTACTGTCTCTTAACACAGGCCTATGGGTGATGTAAACAAAGGGGTGTGGCCTACTGAGGTTAAAAGGTCAAATGAAGTCAACTACCACGGTGCCAAAGACGCACCAAAATTATACCACATTAAAATGCCTATATTACATATTTGGTAACAGTTGTTTGGTCAAGGGCAGCAGAGTTTTCTCATCAGCTTACCCTGTCACCTCGTGGTCCTTTCTCTCCTTGGGGACCCTGCGGCAGAGAGAATCACTCAGTCAGACCAAAACACAGAGCAGATGGCTGCTTCAGCAACACGTCAGCTGTAAACTATTCCTCTAAAAAAGCAAAGCATGCCACTGCGTCTCATCTAAACTACACTAAAAGCAGATTTTAAAAAGCCAGATTCGAGTTCTATTCAAACCATCTGGTGTGTGTTAATTACAATAAAATGTGTACGTAAACAAACTTGACCTTACAGTGAGAGGACAAGCAAGTTAAAAAAACACATTTCATCAAAAAAGACCAGATCTAAACTAGGCTGTATGTGTCTGATATGCCACACTGTAGGTGCTAATTGACACATAAGAACAACATCATGTGCTCACCTTGACTCTCGCCTAAACAGAAAAGAAAATAAATAAATGTAAGATTTATTTATTCAGTCTTTTCAGGGTTTGTCAGGATATTTAACAGGCTTTATCGAACAGTCAGCATCATGATCTACAGCTGAGCATGCGATATAGTATTTGATGCTGTCACAAGGGTGGCTGAAACGTGCTCATGCAGACACAGGAATTAAAATGGAAATGCAGCAGAGTAATGTGCATGTGATATATATGACCAACATGCTAAAATAAGCGACATGATAAAGAACCAGACTGAACAACCTCTTAGCTGAAAGAGCATGTTAGTCCATGGAAAAGATAGAGTTCTGAGATGTTACCAGAACCACACAGTGCGTACTGCACCTTTAAAACATTGAAACATGAAGCTGATAGATGTTTAATTTTAGGGCAATCTCAGTTATGAGCAGAATCATTAATTAATGATTTCCATTACAGGGCCCAGTCCTGAATGATACATTCTTTTTCTTTTTTAAGTTTTATCCAAACTGAAAATCTCAACCTTTCAGAACTGGTCTGAGATCAGCTTTTGTAAATTGACTGTTAAATCAGGGAGCAGAGGAAGACTCCAAACTGACCCAAAGCCAGCTGTTAGGGGGCAAACCTCCCTCTGCCCCTCTCTGCTGTCCTCAGAAAGGATCCTTTGTACCAGGCCCCATGGGTGCCTCAGAGCTGCGGTTTTAGCTTTCATTGACACCAACTTTAGCCAATAGGACCCTCACCTATTCATGGAACAGGAAGGGAGCAAAGCTGCAAGAAAATAACCTGAAATTCCTAAATGCTCCGCCATCACTGAGATCGCTCAAATGTGTCGAGACCAACCGAGAGGGTCTGCAGTATCGCTCAGCGTTAGGAAGACAAAAGGCAAAGTGACAAGGTAATGCTATCTTTTGTGATTTCATGCATGTGTACTAACCGAGTCTGTGGCGTTGGAGAGATGAGGAGGAGGAAGAGGGAGATGAGGAGGGTGGGGGAGAGAAGAGGGAATACACCGTTAGAACATGATGAGCATTTTTAAAGCAAAACAACCTGAAAAAGAAAAAGTCATTTCCATCCATTCTCTATTCTTTTAAATTGTTTTCACGTCTTTACGGTGGGTCAGAGTTGTACTTTCTTTTGCATGAGAACAGTATATAAAGTGTAAAAGCTACATTCTGCACAAACAAGATAAACCTTGTTAAAATCTGATTTTTGTCTCTTGTGAGGGCCTTTAAAAAAGAAAAAAGATTTGTGGCTTAATAAATGCACCTGAGTTTGGGACTGGCAGAACATAATTACACCTATATCTCAAAATGTTGATCAAATGTGTCTGTCGTGCCTACGATTAACCTTTCTGCATCATTTATTTGCTCACAACCTTGCTGCTGTAGTACAAGTCTCAGTTCATGTCTAACAGAGTAGCTGAGGGCCACGTCCTCAAACTGTCTCACTCAGGCTACAAAAGTGAATTTCAGTTCAATAGCATTCCATATAATGAGGATCGGGCTGCTAACAGGCCTGAACAGGTAGTTTGTGCCCTTGGGACAGGAATAGTTGACGTGCTACTGCAAACTAGATGAGAACTACAGCGATTATGTTGGGAAAATGAATGACATCTGTTACTGTTAGATGATTTCTGCTGCAATGTTATTAAAGGAGGCATTCTTTCAATTCTGGCTTGAAAAACTGGGGAATTTAACCTAATTAGACTGAATTGTCAAATAGTCAGAATTTCAATTATGGACTGATTGATGATAGAGTCTCTTTCATTCACGGCTGATGTTTGTATCTTGCAGGTGGACATCAGCTGATGCCCCCTCTGAATCTGGACCAGCTGGTCATGGCTGGGTTTGGGCACAGCTGGGACCTCCCTGTGAACTCCAACGCCTCATGTCTAATCTAGACCACACGGTGGCGCACTCGGGGATTGAAGGTGATGTGAAACTATTTATCCACCTCTCTAACGCACTACGACAGTGAAAAAGTTGCACAAAGGCATCAACTTCAATCTTGTAGTTGAATTCTTAAATTGTTTGTGGCCTCACAAATGTTAAATTACGCAGCAAACGCTCACTGTGAAGAAAGTTATGCAAACAGAAACGTCATGTTAAACAAAACTAGTGTAATATTTAAGCATTTGGTCTCACTTCTAGTTAAGCCTTGATAAACAGATTTGTCTCTTTTCAAAGAGGAGAAAATCTAATTGGTGCCAAGCAGATGTTTGCACCCATGGCCACCAGGGGGAGACATTGTAGTTTCCTATAATAAAACCTCATCTCTTGGACATCTGGATGGAACAATATGTACAACGCCCCACCAAGTTTTTCATCCTGTGTCTAAAAGAAAATTCACTTTCAGCCTATTTTAATGACTCCACATGCATTAAACGCTCTGAAAAGGCTACTTTAGAGGTGTCTCTCAAAGCGAGAAAACTTTTTTTTTTTTTTTTTTTTCTGTCAGGAGGGAAACTGCTCCTTCTCGGAAACTAATCAAATCATTATGATTGTATCCTTGGAGAAGAAAAGAAAGTGAAGAATCCTCTGCATGAGCTCAATCCGTTGAGTTTTTATTCAGCGGTGCTTTGCGCTCTCTTCGGGTTGACCTTGATGTAAGTCCCAAACAAAAGCCAAGCGCAAGATCCTCAAGCAGTGGGACCCGAAAAAAAATTATCCATCACAGAGAAAAAAAAGAGCAGATAATCAAACTTACATTGACATGATGCTAGGTATGAAGTTACTGCAAGCAGCAACAGAATCCGGGTATCCACAAAGCTGAGCATGTCTACACAGACATGCAGACTCCTTGTGCTGCTAAGCCCTTGTTTTTAAACCACCCTTCAGGAAGGCATACAGTTGTGATGACACGAGTAACTCCAAACTTAGCAGAAACCTGCTGCCGTGATGCTAGAATAATAAAGTTCTATCAGGCCTATTTATACGGCAGGAGGGTCCCTGGTCTGCGTGTCAAAAGTCAGCCCACCAGCCAATCAGAGAAGAGAAACCCAATCTGACTCCCATCCCTCTCCAGCTCACACTCAGTCATGTGGTGCTGCATCTCCCAGCCTCCTCTCCACCAGAGAGCGTTTGGCAAAGCTTTGGCGATGATGACGAGTGCAACGTTTTAATTAGATCCATTCTTTTTGAGGACGTGGACAGCGTCGACGTTTAAAAGGGAGAAGAAGGCCTACGTTTTTTCCCCTCTTTTACGGGTTGCAGTGAATCCGGAGTGTCAGTGCTGAGATACGGTGCGCCCGGGCGCAAAGCAACCTTGCGCGCAGTTTAGATTTGTGCGTAAAATGTGCCCATTTCGGAGGGCGTCGGTGGGCATCAGATGGCACCGAGACCCTCTTCCATTTCTTTGGATTTTATGGGGAGAATAACTTTAAGAGAGAGTTTAGGATTACCTATTGAGTCTTTGTTGAACTGTTGGAATTGTATTGGCGTTTTAGTGTGCCGTTTTTACGCACGGATTTTCTTTTTAATTCTCACATCTCACTCTTATTCTTCTGCTTTTTTTTTTGGGAAGCATTCTAGTGACAACTTTGACAGTTTTGTGTAGTGTGTGACTACCACCAACATCCCTCACGCAACCAAGCAGATTTTGTGCCATTTTTTTTTTTTCATTTTTTCCACACAAGTGCGCCAAGCAATTACCCAAACAATTCACTGTGTGTTCAAATAAAGATATGTTCTCCTCCGTCTAAACTGTGTAGATCACTGAAAAATCATTGAATCTTTACTCAGCAAAATCAGTGGAATGCGGTGATTCAGGGACAACATACACTTCAGCTTTACACTGACAAAAGACAGGTGTGAAGGAGATCCAGTTTCAGCCTCTGTCTCTCTCTCTCTCTCTGAGCAGCTCTTACCTGCCCACATGACCAGACATGTCACCTACTCTACAACCACTCCAACAGCACTCAGTGTGTCCCCCATTCTGCCTAACATCACACACCCACTGTCCATTCCACTGAGAAAAACACACGGCATAAACATGAAGTTAACAAAAAAGTGTCTATCGAACAAACAAATATGTGATTTTTATGAAGTACAACTCATTGTTGGCAGGGGGAATGATGCAGTGTCCTTATGTGCACCTGGCTATTGAATTCAAGAATTGTGAACTTATCCTTTAAATGTAAGAACAATGTTGCTTATCATGAAATAAATAATATAAAAAGAAGTTGAACCAATGAAATGTGAATAAATCCCCTCATATATTCCCTGAATCTTATTCTGCACTTCATAAAGGAGATTTTCTGAGTTTTATTCAGTGAGGAAACTCTCAGTGCATCTTAAATCACAAAGACTTCTACTTCTCACATTTCATACATTCGTTTTATGAAGATTATTTTGCCTCAATAAACACAAAACTTGTATAGGAGTGGAAAAGGATCACCATTTTGATCCTCCTGTGTAACATGGACTGACACTTTACTGGGCTTTTATATGTGATGCAGATTGTGATGATGAAAAGCTTGTTTCTGAATGATTTTATGATGTATTATCTACTCTAAAACTCTTGTTTTGCAACCTAATATAGGTAAATGTACTTGTCTTAACTATTCAAGTTACTCTAAACGATATAAGGGGTTACATCCTTGTTCTAATTCATCCTATATAACTTCAATCTTTTCTCTGCCTCCTGCCCACGTTCAGTCCTGTTCTCTTTCCTCCCCCCTCTGCGCCAGAAAAAAAAAAGAGTAATTGTTGGACACTCCCAACAGTTCACCTCAACTCTTCCCTGAGTCAAAGCAGAAAGATAGAAAGACAGAGAGAAAAAAAGGAGAAGGAGGAGGAGCGAGTGAGATGAAATGTGTTTTAAAGATGGCAGAGCTCCCACTCGCTGCACAGTTACATTCTCATGTTTGCAGAGGAGCTGGAGAGACCAGACAAGGCGGTGTAAGGGAATCAAAGATGGCTGCAAAGCTCCACATCATCAGAGTTTTTTCTCTCGATTCAACCACAGGAGACATGAAACAGACAATTATGTTTGATCTAAGTGAACACTCGCATTCAAACACTGAAAAACAAGAGTTTTAGAAAAGGTTATAGAATGATTATATGAGAAATACACTTCAACAGCAGCAGAAGCAACTCTTTGAAAGTCTTTTTTATTTAAATAAATAATAAAATAAGAACAATTTAACTTGACTTTAAAATGATCCAAAGCCCCCTCTATTTATTTTGATTCCCTTTAATTGACATTTTCAGTAGACAAACCCTATTTTCCTCAAGAATGTGAGGGTGTCCGTGTCTGTGGGTCAAGACGTTCATCAAAGGGGGAGCAGACAGCTAGTTTAGGTTAACTCCAGACACAGATCTACTTCCTGATTAGAGGTCAGCAGTGGTTTCTGTTGCAATGTGATTTAGGTACAAAATCTTAAGACATTCAGACGTATTATTCTGAACTCCTCTGAACTATTTGGTAAAAGTTTTGTTAACCCAGTCACAGGTGGTCAGAATGTCTATTATAGTGACCAGAAAAATCCCTGCTGTTAAAGTTATGTGTCCATGATTTTATACAAGAAATAAGCCAGACAGTAAAGGAAAATGCAACAATGTGAAATATAACCACATTATATTTAATCATCCTTTGACCTGAAAAATCCTTCAGCCATTTTGAATCATCTAACGTCTTGCTCCTCTCCCGTAGTACTGCCAGCTGGGCCTGCAGACAGATTCCTCCAGATGTTGCTGCGCTCTGATTGGACGTCCAAGTTGTTTCCTCAACGAGTCTCATGTTTCCCTTCTGATGCAGAAGAAAGCGCTAAGGATTATGGGTGGAGCGGATCCTCTCGTGTCAGGGGTGGCTGTCCACCTGTCAGCCAGCTGGTGAGGAGAGGTGAGATTAAGGAGAAAGATTCGATCAGCTGCTGGATGCTTGGATGGAAATGTAGAACTGTTGCATCCCTGATAGCAAAATGCCAGATTATATCTGATGCTATCATGTCATACTGTGACTATGAATCACAGAGAAGATCAGATGGTGACACTTCAGTTGACACGAGGCGAGGCATGGGAATCACTTACTGCATATGATGAAACATATGAATGTACAGCATACAAATGCTCTGTGCGGCTTTCTTATATAATCTAGAAGATAAGAGATAGTGGAATTGTAATTATATCTTGCAGCAATCCCTATAACATCAAAGTGAAGATTGATGTGAGCGTTTCCCACAGGCTTCACCAGGCTCACAGTGAACCTTCATCAGGCGTTTTATCAACTTAAAGGTCCACCATGTAGGATTTAGTGGTGAGGTTGGCTATTTTCAACCAACTAAACACCCGTCATCCGACCCTCCCCTATGGTAGCTGAAAACAAAAAATGTAAAAGGCCCTCTCTAGAGCCAGTGATTGGTTTGTCAGTTGTCAGAGAGGACCCACTTTGTGTTTCAGGTCATTATACACAAAATAAAACAATATTGAATATAATATATGAATATTATTTTCCATTTCTGCCCCTAAATCCTACACACTTGACCTTTAAGTTCTTTTGAACATTAAAAGTTTTGAATTTTTTAGCATTTATGGCCTTTATATTATCATATTATTATTTGACTTGAGCTTATACAACTAATATATGGATTATTTTGGCTATAACAAATACTCATACTCACTTATAACAGATATCAAATTCTTAAATAGTGGAATAAAATAACATCCAAAATACACGTGAAAACTTTATGATGTTACATTATTAATGTCTGAACACGTTCATATGTGTTCATTAAGGTTTAAATATTGTGATTGTGAAGGCTACAGCATGTGATTCACACCAATTTCACACTCAATAAACCATTCAGTGATCTATGTGGATGGGGACACTGTCGTCTTGGACGAGACTGGACCTCCTCCATCAGGATAGAAACGTGTCATGATTGGATAAGATCACATGGTCAGACAGGATCATCATCAGAGTAACTTTAGAGTACCAGATCATTCCAGGAAAACACCCCTCACCTGCATGGAAGCGCTTGTATTCATTATATTTCTTCACTCATTAATCCAGGTTTTTCCTTTTCTTGTCACCTGTTTACATACAACACAGCTTTGGGTATTAAAGCCATACTGTGCTTATTTAATTATGTGAAATTTCCCTTTAAATGTTTTGTTTGGTATCAGTTGTAGGGTGTTTTAAAGCAGGGATAACCCTTGATATGTGTATGTGGCCAACACACTCAGACACCAGCAGCTGTCTTTAGAGGTCGTTTAGTGATGGAGCAGAGAGAAAGAGAAAGTTTGTGATCAAGGGGGAGGAGGAGGAGAAAACACACACACATACACCTATTATCCATCCACCGACTGAACCAAAGGCCGATGAGGAAAGATCAGAAAATGGTTGAAGGTTGAAGGAAGCAAAGAGTGAGGGATGAAAAGATTCAGACACACTGCCCTCTGTGACACTCACACACACACACAGAGGCTCTAATTAAACAGGGCACTGCACACTAACACACACACACCAACACACGTACACAGACATATACACACATCAGCAGACATGCAGGGGCGGTTGAGGTTTTCAAATTACAGCCTATATTCCAGGCAGTTTTTCTCTTTTTCTTCTCTGAACACTTGAAACCAACTTTCCACACAGGAATACTGTCGGAAAAACTCCAAACTATGAAACTCAGCTCGTCAGTGTTAAAAATGTTTTTGTTAAATAATGAAGTATCATTTTTAAGCTGTGGTGTGTAGAGTTATACGAGGGGTGTCATCATTTCCCCCATCTTGGCACAAAATAGCACAACAGTGATTTCTCAGTGATTCCTTGGCCACATTTTGATTTCTAAGGGTCCACGTGGTTAGCTGGTATTTGGTCAACTTGATTATGAAATGAAATGATTGCAGATGGTTAGCCTAGCACAAAGATTAGAAGCAAAGGGACAACAGCTAGCCTGGCTCTGTTTGAAGGTAACATGCCCCTCCTGCCAGTACCTCTAAAACATTATCTAGTTTTTTTACCCTTTGGACTGAGTCTGGCTAGCTGTTTCCTCTTGTTTCCCGTCTTTGTGCTAAGCAAAGCTAAGCAAAGCAAAGATAACCTGCTGCTGGGGGTTACTTCATTTTTACTGCACAGACATGAGAGTGGTATCAATTTCCTCATGTAACTCAGCAAGACAGCAAGTAAGTCCCAAAATGTCAAACTTTTCCTTTAAAGATGGAGTTGATATACATTATTTGGAGAAACCAATAATAGCAAGAAAGATTTTGATAGTGTCCAAACAAAAAACATCCACCCCCTCCCCTCAGGCCTCTCTCTAAAGCCACTTCTCCAAAACACATGAACTTGCACTGCTTGACGACACTGACTGCTCCGTAGCTCTTGCTGACTTTTTGGGAGTTGTGCGTTAGCTGCTAGTTCGCTACGTTCAACAAGCTCTCTTAGCTGTTTTAGTCCAATTAATACATTAATAAACAACTCAAATGCCACAATCATATAAACACAAGCAAAATAGCCAGCATGAATGTACATCGGTCCACAAAGTCTAAAGTCCTCGTCAATGGGAGCTCCTCTCTCGAACAGGAAGCACTGCTCCTGAAACGCCTCGTCAGTAGTCCTGCCCGTTATTCCGTGACTTTGTGACATCACGCTACGTCATCATGTCATACATTTGCATAATATTACCCTATATTCACGGTAGAAGTGACGCTAACTCGAAGCTGAAAACACAACAGAGCCGTCCGGGGACACGGTGAGGGGTACTGGCTCAGGTGTGTGTGAGCTGACCAGTCAGAGGAGACTGGGCATTCAGGAGGGGGGGGCTTAAAGAGAAGGGAGCCAAAACAGAGAGTCTCAGACAGAAGGGCTAATACAGTGTGTTTCTGGAGCATTAAAGCATGTGAACCTATTCTAGTAGTAACCCAAACTAAAATGATGACCCTGAAAATGAGCACAATATGTCTCCTTTAATCTTCCCTGGGTTTGAACAAGGTCTAAATGCACAACATGAGTTAGTAATGACTTGTCCCCCAGTAGTTAACAGTGGGGTTTTAACAAATCAGTACTTCTTTATTTTATCAAGGGGATAAACAGTGAATAACTGCCTCCCCAGACGGTTAGCCAGGACAGCAACAGACGAGTAAATATAGCACAACATTGTTTTGTTTTTCATTTTCACCAAAATGCATCTTCTGCAGCAGTTTCCCTCTCTGCTCCTCAGAGGAGAACCTGGAAGCTGCAGGCTCTTGCTCGAGTCTTTAAACACGAAGGCGAGTTGAGTCAAAGAATTCAGCTCTCCTGTTGGCTCGACAGGCCTCAGCGCATATCAGCATGCTGAGGCCACTGGCTCTATTCACCCTGCTGACTGGCTCCGTAGCACCCAGGAAGGAAGGAACTTGGGGAGAGCTAGTAAAAGACAGGCCATGTTTTTTAAGGAGCACTCATTTACTTTAAGTGCTTCAAATTATACAACGCCCCAGCCAAGTTTGTGATGTGCCTATGTGCACGGGACGCCTTTTCTCACTCCCTTCCTTCTCCTGGTTTTTTTCTTTGTTTCTCATTTCATTTCAGCGTCTCCCCCTCTGCCTTCACCATCATCTCTTCATCCCCGTCTGTCTGTCTTCTCTCCCTCAGGTCAACACATCTGCAGGCTGTTTCTACTGGAATATATTTCGTGAGCGTGTAGCTGCAGGGAGGCAGGGCTATTGTAGAGTTGGTCTAATGTCAGCTTGGGGATGGGTGCAGGGAGGGAGTGAGGGGTAGAGGGTGAGGGAGAGTATAAATATGTGTCAGGAAACACAAGCAAGCATGGTGGAGAAGTTGAGTCAGAGGGAATAGTTCTTCCATCAAGTCAAAGAAAATGCGATTCTTTCTCTAGTGAATGTGGCTTGTTGCATCTTTCTTCTATCGTATTTTAGAGGGTAAAACATCATCGAGGGAAGACACTTCCTCACAAGAAGCCTTTCTGTCTGTGAAAGAGCTAAAGTGATGAGAAAGATCGTGAGGACTGCGAAAAAGTAGAAGGCGAAAGGGAGAAAATCAAAGTAGGGAACCTCCCTTGGCTCGGACTAACACATGGTTAGATTTGCCTGTGTGTCCACATGACTCACAGTCTGGTCAGCAAACGCATAATAAACGTGACAGAAATAACCCCACACAATGTCACCAGAGTCCACGGCAGGCAGTTAATTGCTAGATAGAGCTGGGCCGTGGTTTGAGACAGGAAAAAAAAGCTCCAACTCATATAAACGTAGAGCGAGAGAATCTCCATATATGTAATTTTTTATTTGAATGTTTTTTTCTCTTTGAAAGGCTGCATGAATATTCAAACGAGTTGATTTTGTCAGGGTTCAGTCAAGGTTTTCGGGGCCGTATTCTGCAGACGCTTAGATCAAAGTCAAAGGGAGGACGTTTTTATAAAATCACGACTTCCATCTGCCAGTTACACTTTCAAAATATCATCCATCACAGATAACGTTCATTGTTACAGTAGATTCAGTTTCTGCTTTGTTCCCTTCAAAGGACAATATCAGTCCGGTTATTTACTTCCTGGTAGAAAACCCCCGCATCACGCATCAGCTTACATACAATAATTTTTTTTCATGATCTTATCTTCAGTGTGTATATACGTCAACTCATCTGAAATGCATGTTTGATGTTGTTTCATCTTTTTATTAACAACACTTTGCTGTTGGGCACGAGACTAAAGAAAGTCACAGCAGAAACATTAGGTAGGTAGGACCGACGTGTTTATCTATATATCATTAAATGCTACAGTTACGGCTGAAAATGACAAGAGAAAAAAAACAATAGTTTGCAGATTCCACATATTTGCACCGTGCAATAGCCAATTTTCTGTGACTGTAGTTGTTAGCGCGACGTCACACTTTACACACTCTACTTTTTCAAAATGATTCACATTCACATGTCAACATGTCAATCCCAAATTTACTGTGACCCCTCCTCACATGGTGCTAGACGTTAAAGATACACGTTGTTAGGGTTAAACTTCAACTTGAGATATGGTTGGAATGGCTTTTGTACAGTGCAATTAACATCACCCACAGGCACTTGTTAACCACACTTGCCACGCATGGCTCTAGGGAGGGTCATGTCAGACTCTTGCTCAGTCCACCATTTTGGTCTAGAAATATCTATCAAATTTCATACAGAATTCATGGTGCCCAGAGGATCAATCCTAATGACTTTCACAAACCTCTAGCTTTACCTCTTGTGCCACCAGTGGAATGACAAATTTGTGGTTTTTGAGCATGGATTGTCTTGCCATGCTGTTTCACCTTCATCGTCAGATCAAAAGTGCAATTTGTCCAATACTGTAGTTTACATCTACCTGCAAAACTTATGACGTTCCCATCATCCTCAGTTGTACTTTGTTTTTAGTGCTAATTAACTAATGTTAGCATGATATAAAGCTAAACTAAGATGATAAACATGGTAAACACTGTACCTGCTAAACATTAGCATGTTAGCATTGCCATTAGACATGTGAAGTCTTATGCTCTTACTCTTGTTGGAATCTGCTGAGTCAAAGGTCATATTGATAACATTTTACTGAAGACAAATATTACATATATTATATTTGGCTCCAGCTTCTAACAAGGTTTGTGAGGCAATAGTATAACAACATTGGTATCATGTGGTATCTGTGATTCGTCAGTGTCAAGAGTCTTGGTAGTTTGTGGAAAAAAACATATAAAAATGGCAACTGTACTGCATCACATTAGCTGACTAGCGTTAGCGGTGGTAACATCAGCGTTAGCTACCTGGTGTTAGCCACATTAGGCATTGCAACAAACTGGCAACTTGAGGGGGCAGATGACTGGAACAACAGCGTTGTTGGGACATGAATGCAATGACAGGAGGGAGAGGTTTTTAAACAGTTTGTATATTGCATAGGACTCTTGTCTTAATGGTCAACAATGAATCATTTTCAGTAAACTCAGGAAATGTCTTTGTTTTTACGCTCTATCAGACTCTTCCTAGTTGTGGGAAGTAGCAGTAGTAGACCTTCATCTCCTTGGCCGGTGCCCAGTGAACAAGCACATAACTTGCATGGATATGTAACATTGTACTTGTGGCAAATATTTATCAGGCGTTATATGGAATTAATTTCAGAGGGGAATGCTGCTGTGAAACATACATTGAATGAAACAGTATGACTGTGAACTAATTAGCATATTGTTTAGCCCTTTAAAACGAAATCATCTTTTGTGCAGTTACAATTACGTCTTATTTTAATGTTTGAATTGAAGTTTGGAATCTGACTGTGCTGCCGTCTGTGTGAGCGAGGCAGCCTTAATCCTGTTTAGTGAAGTCGGTGCGTTTCGGCTGTTGAAGGGTTAAGCTGAGCTCAGTTATGGTGAGCGGAGGGGAGAGCGCTGAAATCTTTTCCATATTACAGCACACATGAGGAACACATTTAAGTGAGTTCAGCTGTCTGGAGTCTCTCTCTCTCTCTCTCTCTCTCTCTCTCTCTCTCTCTCTCTGGCTGGTTAGGGGCAAGTTCGACACAGCAGTATATCATTACACATCTGGGAAAATGCACTCAGAGCCCCGGATGACACACCAGAGAAAAGAAAGACAATGCGCTCCATCCGTGACTAACCCCTATGGTAAACTATGGAGATTTTGAAAGGAAGCAAAATGGGTAAACCTAATTTACGAAACAAAAAAAGCACTCTAAAACTGCAGGATACACCACAAATCTAACACTTTTATCAATTTGACTTCTGGAGCTAGAAGAGAGAATCTGAGGGGTGTTATGGTGCCAATGAAATCCTTATACCCTCAAAGAAATCACAACACCGCCCCGCAGAAAATGTGAACAGGACAAACTGTGGCATTAATATTAACACAAATTGAAATCAGAGACCTCAACTTCTCTCTCTCCTCCCATCACTTCCCCCCTCGATAACTCCACCCCTTTTGAATCTCCTCTGGTTCCTGCAGTTTTATTTTGGTATGACGGACCAGCCGAGCTTTCAGGAGGGAGGAATCTTACAGTTCGTTTTTTTTTTTTCCAGCATGGAAACTGTTTTCTCTCTCCAGTCTAAGGTCCACATACCACAATAATATTGCTTCCATGACTTCAACAGTTCTCTCTAAAATCTCCTTTTCTCTTTCGCCCTTTTCCATCCCAGTTTCTGTCTTCTTCAAGACGCTAACACAAAGACGGTCCCTGCAGTGAGTATGATGGGTGGCAAACAAGAGTTATAGAGGTGAGGTCAAAGTTGAGGAGAAAAAAACCCTCCACGCATCACTTAACGGCCCACATATGCCAGCCCCTTCATGCCTGACCTCAACCCTTCCGTGTCTTGTGAAGAAGGACGAGGCATTTGAGGGAACCCCGAAAAATGTGTCACCACTAAGGGTGAAAAGTTACTTATAAAGTTACTTAAGTTGAAAACAATCCACCTAAATTCAGCTTTGCTCTCACAGTCTCACAGTGTTTTAGTCAGGGAAAAACTCCAGCGCCTGGCCTCTCTGGCTTTACGGCTGCAGTCGGTGTGACAACAAGGAAGTAAAACGACTCCTCCAGACCTCCTCCGCACTTGAATGATTTCACAGATGGCAAGGGAGAAAACGGTCTACAAAACAGTTGGATCTTGTAAATCCAAGCGAGGCTTCTGATGCAGGAAAAAAGTTTTTACCTATTTCTTGTTGCTGTACAAACCTGTGGTGAGCCAAAAGACTTGAAACAGCAAAAAAAACCCTAAACTTCATGAGCTTGGAATTCACTTCTATCATGTTACCTTCAGCATTTTGAATGGAAATTTCAAATCAGCTGATGGCATCCCCAGGAAGTCAACCAAAGCTTGGGGATGGGGTTAGACTAGGGAATAGTGTAAGACTATTTTCCATTTAAGAAAGTAGTCATATTAAACTATAAACCACACATACTGATTTCACTAAATACTCCTTCTCTCTCTAGTTCAAAATAAGTCATGAATTAAACTTATATATTCTTTAGTTAAAGTGACTACAAGGAACTTTAAGTTTTTGTTGATTCTAGTGCCTTTGTTCCTTCGGACAAAAGCAATACGATCTGTTGTAAAGATCATTGCTAGCGCGAGCCAGCGGCACATGCTGTTAGTTAATAATAACTTTGTATAAATAGCAGTCTTTTCGCTGATGGTCTCGTTTGCTGTTATAGGTCATTTATAATCATCAGAGGAATCATGAGCTAAACGCTTAAAACTTCCTCGTAGTCACTTTAAGCTAATGTAGTTAATCAAAATGTAAATTCTTCCAACGCACCACTGGACACTAATAGTCATTGGGCAGCATGCAATAACATTTGCAAAGCTGTGTCTTTTAATGTTTCTCTTGTTTGAACTGCCTCTCCTCTCCTAATTGAATTATTGAGTATTACTCTTGGCAATCTGCCATACCTGCAAGGCAGGTGGCTGTCATCGTCCGGCAAGAACGCCTCTCGGTGGATATTTAACAATTATTTTCTTGTGAAATTAGAAAAGGGCTCCAACATTACTGTACAGTATAAAGCTTGTTCACCAGAGGTGAAAATGCTGTCAAGGCTCAGCCACCAGAAAAAAATGTTGGCAGTTTACGTTTCTGCAAGCCACCCATATGTTCACATTTATACGTGTCACACCATATTGACATTTCTACAATACGTGTCATATCACGCTCATATTACATGTTAATGACCTGACTGTCATATCGGGGGTCAGAGTGGATGGTGGTGAAGTTACAGATAAGCAGGCTGCCAAGCCAGTGACCACGGATCAAGTCTGCTTTTTAACATGTGTAAGCTTGACACCACTGCTAGACCAACCGTGTTTGTGGCACCAAAAACTGGATATTTTTGATGAGACCTTGGGACATCTCCAGCTGTGTTTGTGGCCTAGTCATTCCTTTTCCTAACCCCAACCAAGTGTTTTATTGTGTCTAAACCTAACCTAACCGGACCACGAGCACAGCATTGTCACATCATAAAGCAGTGTAACGTTGCAACATAAAAAAATGAAAGAGTTTCAACATATCCGTGGATTGCAGAAATGTACATTGCCAACATTTATTCATGGTGATTGGTTTTGCTGTCAACATCGAAACGCTCGATGTCAAACCTGAGAAAACATCAACTTTTTTTTATGTGCCGTCAATTTAGTAATTTAGCTCTATTATTTTGTCACATTTACAACCTTGTAGAATGGAGCTCAACATAACTGAACTCGGACACACTCACTGTACAGTAATAACCTCTTCTAGCAAGGATTCGCTCTCTGCAGGGATTTGTCAGTGTAGTCAACCACTAAATGGATCGTGCCCTGCCTTTACTGGGTTACGGGCTTAAACGAGCACTTGAACTGTCTGCCACCTGCTACCATTCAAACCTCCACCTGCCACATAAAACACCTGGTGGATGGTTGCTGAAGGCAATCAGGCTTTAAAACTTCTCCAAGCTTGTGGTAAAAGGATGTGGCCTGGAGACAGACAGAGAACTACAGCTGAAACCCTGTTGTCAGTTGGGTACGTGAAGAAAGAAATGGTATGGTAGAGGTGTTTGTAATGTCTTTGCTCTTTTGTCTTTTTAAGTCATGTTTTTAGATAGATGCTAAAAAGATTATAAAGATTTTAGCAGTTTGAAGTACAATGAAAGGTCTGCTATCCCAATTCTTCGCAAAATATATTAATATACAGTATAAATGGGCATGAAATGATTACTTATTTAGCAAAAGACATCGATGAAGACTGGTGCTAACATGGCTGGCATGTAAACTGCAAAACCATTGTTTCAGAGCAAAGACTGTCTGTCTGTGTATGTGTGTGTGTGTGTGTGTGTGTGTGTGTGTGTGTGTGTGTGTGTGTGTGTGTGTGTGTTGGGGGGGATGGGAACACCGTCTCCACAGTTGAACATGTTCCATATGTTGTTGTTTGTAACTCCACACTGTGTACATAACGGTCTTTCTAAACACTTGTGGAAAAAGACACTCTTTTAATTCGTTGTGTTGAATTGAATCAACAGCATCCTGTAGATTCTGAATAAAAATCCATGAAAAGTCAAGTTCTGAGATCTTTTCTTTCTCCATTGGATCACTGTGTCTGGGAGCTGCGTTACCTCTTGCATTTTAGTCTGCTGCTGTGTCACTTTTTCCACCCGCTAAGCCAGAGGGAGGAGGGCTGCTGCAGTAGACAGTTAAAGCTACGAGTGGAAGACATCTCCTATCGGCAGCAGGAAAACCAGCCAGTGTTAGATCCAAGAACCCGGCAGTACAAAGATAAACGGTTTTGTAGAGACACTCATATGAATCAAACTGAGATAGTTTTTTTATTTTTTTATTTTGAATGGGCCAAAAAGGGTCAATTTCAAGTTTGATGAAACTTTATAATCACTTTTGCCATTTTGTTAATGCTTATTTCAGAAACCTAATAGAAATAATAGATGTATCTTGTAAATGGAAACTTATTGCCATTTATAGTAAAGTACATTAAAATCTGCAAGAAACAGAACCCCCACAAATAGGGGCCCGTGGAAAAGCAAGACTCCTGCCGTTTTAGCTTTCAACTACCAGACATGGAAGAAAATGGAAACACAAATATGAGAAATATGAGAATATGAGAACTTATTACAAGCAATAAACACCTTGTTTTCATCATATTTCAGAGTATATAATCTCTAGAGAAAAAAGTGATGCGGTACATGCAACATGCATGACTTATAAGGGACATGGACCAATAATGATGGGGCGCTTAAAGAACATATTCTGTGTTTTCTGATGTGATTTTCTTTTGGAAATGTTTTCTATTTACGCTTCTTCTACGTCACAGCTCACACAACGATGGTTATTTCCCATATAGAAGATTAAGTTAACAGCAGAGGTGCAGTTTCTTCAGCCGGAGGAGCCTATACATTAAGAACCCTGTGCAGGGAGGAGCTGGGATGGAGAGGATGCTGATGATGAGGACGTATAATCCAAAGTCAGGACCCAGCAAAACCTCATATAAAGTCTTCAGGGAGATAATGAAAAGGAAGATAAAAGGTGCCACCAGAGGAAACAGAACATGAAAGACGGTCCCTTAATGTATGTTTAATTTAATTATCAGACGTAGTTACATTGATTTAATCAAACAGTGGTTATGATTTATTGATTATGGTTCATGATTTGATGATGAAAGATGAATGTGAGCGGTCTCAAATGATCTAGAATTGAACTGAAGTGAATAACTGCTGCGTTTCAATTTATATCAAATGTGTTGGATGGTAAAACTAATTAACAAACTAATGTTTCTTTAAACTGCCTTCTGGTCTCCAAAGAAATGTAGAAAATTAAGGTCTCTGTTCTTCTATGACTCACAGACATGAACACACACACACACACGCACGCACACACGCACTCACGCACACATACAATTTCATACTCATCCCTTTTTCCTCCCTCTCCTCCTCACTGACTATATTCTCAAGCTCCACATCATCACTTCTCCTCCTCCTCCTCCTCCTGACTCTCTCGCTCTCTCTCCCCCCTAGTCTTCCTCTCGTTCTCTTTTCTTCTCTGCCTGTAGCACAGCTTGTCTGGATCCATGGTTTTGGATCACGGTCCAAATGTTAGGGTTTGGTGTCCAGAGAAAACACTGCGCAGAGCCAAACAAAAGGAGAAAAAAGGAGAAACTCGAGTGGCTGCAGGGAACAGTTTTCTGTATCCTGTGATACCGTAATGAGATACAAGGTCTGAAGCACTGCTGTTTGTATTTGATATGGATCTCCACTGCTTTGTTTCAGAGTGCAGAAAACGCAGCATTTGTGCATCTAAATTTAGGAGTAATAGTTCTTTGAAATGACACGGGAGGAGGCCAATCAGATGCTGCAGCATGAAGTCCCTCCTCCCTGTCTGTGACTGAAACAAATGTTGCACCAGTAACCCTCACTGGTTACTGTATGTGAAAGGGCCCCAGTTGTTTTACTGACAAAGGTAGATGTGTTCAAATACTCACAGTGAGGCTGTAAAATCTGTGAGGAAAATACAGATAAAATGTCACTTACTGCACCAGCTGATTTGCATCTGTAGCATCTAAACACACAATTATTTCTATTTAGCAATACAGTGCACATTAAAGGGGCACGATGTAGAATTTTAATATTTACAATATTAATGAACCAACTTCTAAATATTATTGTGTCCATGACTGAATAAACAAGCTGTTCTCAGAGGAAAATAAGGTCCCCAGAACACTGATTGAAACTAGAAAGGTGGCAGGGTTCGCCACATATAAACAAAGTAAAACAATATGAAATTGTGTTGTCCTTTAAGGTCAGTTTGTTTATTCAGTCACGAAAACAAAGACTTTGTTTATTTAGTTTGTTTAGGCATAAAAAAAACAGTCAATGAAGATCTTTCTCCTCCTAAATGTCTTTACCAAAACTACATATTGCACCTTTAACATACAAACATACAGTATGTGCATCTAATATAACAAATAACATCAAATTAGCAGTGATATAAGTGTATTTATTCCCCTCTTTTGCTTTTCAAAGTAGCACGTAATCAATTCTTTAAATGACAATACATTTATTTGAAGGGATTTGGAGCATTGGGGAGACTTAATTTAGGAAATTTAGGAAAGTGGAGTACACTAATTGGTGAAATGTGGCTTTCTTCAGGAAAAACCCCAGGTGAGTCCCTGCTGAGTGACTTTAAGCACAGGTACTTTGTTTGGAAGTTAGTGGCTTACCAAGTAAGTTTATTACAGTCCTCACAGACAACCAGGCCTCTTGTTGGCTTGTGGTTTGTGCAGGTGAGGACTGCTATACATTACTATAATACAGTGCACAATGCAGCCTCAAAGAACTACACAGGGCATGAAAAGAATAAAGGCACAGTACTGATAATGTAAACATGAGAAAACCACAAACATCACAGTGCAGTAGCAAATGTTAAGCCTTTAATTATCTCCTGTACTATACTATAAAGAACACTGAAGAAGATGATTAGACACATTAATAATTCCCCTCTGTGTTAACAAGAGACCTGTTTCAGGTACTGGAAGTCTCTATGAAATGAAGGCACCAGGAACAGCAGGACTTCCATAGAAAGGGATCGTGTTTTACTTGCTAATTAACAAAATTGCTCAGAGTTTATGCAAGTTCTCCAACAGTTACAGACTGCTCCACAGGAGCTCGTAGCTCGGCTTGAAATGCTTTATATTTCCTGCATATGTTGCTTTGCATGGCTGTGGAAAATACCTGTGTGGTTTGCTCTATGAGAAAAAAAACTCCTCTTATCCTTGTTACCCTAGCTGTATTTACCTTAAAGGAGATTTATGCTTTTTTGTTTTTTCCTTTCCTTGAGTGTGTTATATAGGCTCTTGTGCATGCAAAAGATCTTGCAAGTTTAAAAGGTCCACACCAACAGAAGCTCCTCTCTCCCACAGAAAACACTGTTTCTGAAATGCCTCATCAGTAGTCTCACCTTTAATTCTGTGACTTTGTGACATCACACTACATCAATGTATTAAACATTTGCATAATTTATGCCTTGCGGCTAATTTGGCACATAAGAACTGATTTAGCACAGCTACTCTGGTGTTGTTGTTAGCAGTGCTGGGTCAGGCATGTGTGAGATGACCAATCAGAGGACACTGAGTGTTCGGGAGGAGGGGCCTTAAAGAGACAGTGGGTAAAACAGAGAGTTTCAGACAGAGGGGGAATACAGAGCTGCAGCATTAATTTATTAATAATTTAGCATTATTTTGGCATTAAAGCATGTAAACATATTCTAGTAGTAACCAAAAATAATCTATCTATCTATCTATCTATCTATCTATCTATCTATCTATCTATCTATCTATCTGTCTGTCTGTCTGTCTGTCTGTCTGTCTGTCTATCTATCTATCTATCTATCTTAGTAAATATATCAAATATATCAGACGAACATAAACAGACTAAAATAATACGTGTGTTTACACGTGTTCACTGGGGATGTGAAGCTCTGCTGCTAGTCATCTTCAGTATACATATCAAGGTCCTGTTTGTTTGTGTATACATGTACGTGCGTGAGAAAGTAATTTGTGCATTTGTGTGTAAGTCCCCACCATGGTAACAAAAATCGCCTCCTCCACACCTGGAATGCATTAGATCCTTGTAGAGCCATGTGGTGGGCACATGAGTCTTAAAGTGGCAGGGGCCGTCTTTCCCACATTATAGTCATTAGTAAAGTCCTCACCCCCTGCCAGTCTGGCCGTATGGACTGGCCCGATGACATCATCTTTGTGAGATGGCCTTGTTGTCCTTTTAGGTCGATATGATACCTTCAGCTACTGGTCAGTCTGAGCCATCTGAGGCTGGTTATGAGGTTGAGACATTAAATAGGAATGTTCAGTTTTGACTTTTTGAATCAGGACACATCTCTAACTGTGAGAGAGAGCTGACTTTTGCCAGTGCCCATTAAATACAACCATCTCTAGAATTAGCTCGTGTAGTTTTAGTCTAGCTTTAGTCTTCCTAATTTAACTACAGGAGGGGTTTGTGTCTGATCTGTGTGTATGTAGGCCACTAGATCCACCAGACTGAGTGTGTGTTAACCTCCTCTGCTGGTTACATTTGGAGGTTTGGCTGATGATGGAAGAAATTCCATTTGAGAATTACAGATGTTTTTTTTCTTCCACTTTCTTTTGTCTAGTCCCTCCCTCCTTCCTTCTCTCTCTCTCTCTCTCTCTCTCTCTCTCTCTCTCTCTCTCTCTGGATGTATTTTCCTCTCTGTGTCGCTCGCTCATTTCTTGACTCCTTAATGGAAAATCACCATCATACTGGAGCAAATGCTAGCCTGGTGCGTCTGCTCAGCCTTCCTTAGTCAGACAAAAGTCGTAGACTGCAGCTTTCGTGAAACCAGTTGTTGGATTTCAAAGCCATGTCCTTTCAAATATGCCACCCTACTCATTACCAGGACTAGACGAAATTCACGACCAGTGTTTATCACGAGTCACGACACAATCCACGTCCCTCCTTTTGTCAGACGTCTGTTTATACAGTATGTAATGAGTCAGAGGCGGCAGACATGAACGAAACGAGGGGAGATAAGGGGAAGGGGGGGGGGTAAACTCGGTTTAGAGAGGTTGAGAGAAGAGTTTTAAGAGAGGGAGAGAGAGGTTGAAAGAAAAAGAGGGGGGCGAAAGTAGAGCAGGCAGTCCATGACATAGCTAAAGCATGAGTACATGCCTGTTGGCTGACGTCCACTGTGAAAGTTCTGCATCTGGTTAAAATCTACTGCCTCTGCTTTCCTCACTCTGCTTCCCTGCTTCTCCTTCTTCTTCTTCTTCTTCACTTTTGATTCTAGTCTCACCTCTTCCTCTATGCTGTTTTCTTATTCCTTTGCCTGTCTCCTCTCTGTTATCTGATTGCTCTTTGATTCTTTTTACTTTCTCTTTGCGTCCACAAAGACAAACACAGATAGATGGAATGAATCGAAACCCCCCCCCCCCCCCCACACCTTGATGTTTCAGTGTTAGGAGGAAAGAGCTTCGCCATTTTTCCATTTGCCAAAGTGTTTTGCCATTTGGCTTTTATTCTGTAGCTCTGCTCTTGCTTTTCTTTCACTTATGGAACTCTTGGTAACTAAAATGTTCAGATAACGAGAGAGGATGGTGGATTCTTTGCAATGAACAGAAATTCAGACACATACAGTAGATTGTAAATAGGTTAGCAGATGCAAAGTAAACCTGGAATAGTTTGACATTTTAAGAAACTGCTGTACCCCTTTATGCTTCCTTGATGAGAGTCTGACTGATATCGTTCAGCCTGTCTTAGTGTATTTCTATGGTGCTGCTTTTGAGCACAAAGCAAGACAAATTCCAATCGATGTCTCATTAAAATTGTAATAAACTATAGCATTTTTAATCTTGACACTCTTTTGTCTGTATGCTAAACATGTCTATAGGCTATACTCTCCCGACAGCAGACAGCTGTGCTCAGCTAAAAGAACTAGAAGAAAAAAAGCTAGTTTAGCTTAAACTTTAAAGCTGATGAATTAGGCTAGGCTAACACTTTGCATATTGTTTAAGTCTGTTCAAAAACTCAATTGATAAAAAAATGACACATGGGTTAAGGTGAAACAGGGTTAAACAAATGAAGATATACATAAGATTTAACTAAACTAATTTGTTTGCTGCCTTTAGACAGAGAAAGGCAAGCTGTTTTCTTTTGTTAAGCTAAGCTAACTGGCTATTGGCTGTAGCTTCCTATTTACCGCTGAAATGTAAGAGTGGTATCAATCTTCTCAGGATGTTGAACTATTTCTTCAACATGTAAAATGTTCTGCTAAATATTTTGAGGAAAAATATAAAAATCGGCTTAATTTGTTGCCTTTGAAACACAGAAACTGTGCAGATAGACTACAACAGTCTTATAAAGCTGATTGGTCCTATCATTGCGTTGGGAAAGGAAGTGTCTCTTTCCCTGAGCTGACTCAGCTGACTTACTCCAGGGTTTGCCTCGTCCTGCAGGAAAGTGTGTCTCCTTTGTATTGCAGCTTATCTCTTTCAAGAGATAATTTATCGAGAACAGGAAAATAACACATGAATTCTGCTTCGGGCTCAGCCTGCAAAATGACTGATGTTGACCATAAGTGACCAAACGAGGATTTTTATTGTCTAAGAGCAGATTTTTTTAAATTAATCAGTGTTTCCATTGTGTCAGTGTCACACAGGTTAATCTACTATGGTACACTACAATAATGAACCATTTCTGCATGGCCGAATTGTCTATTAGCCTGCTGATGGTGAATTACTTGCTAATGTGTTTGATTACTTTGCACTTTCACTATATTTTGCACTTTGCATTGACAAAATACCAAAAGAAGGAGGTGTTGGTCTGACAGCTGAGCACTGGTTTTATAATGTCAGTAAAGACTAATGGATGAAAGCACGTGCTGACACACTGTGGTGGTCCCGACTCGTAACGACTCTCAGCCATTCCAGGGTTTACAGGGGGCAGTGGGACAAGCAGGAGCTTGTCACACACACACACACACACACACACACACACACACACACACACACACACACACACACACACACACACACACACACAGTGTGTCTTTCCTCTTTGTATTTAGAAAAAGACGTTTAGTAACAACACATATCCGGTATAAAGATATAACAGATATACGTTATCTTTCACTCTTTTTATTTCTTACTCAATTATTCCCTGTTTGTCTTCCCTTCACGTCTTTTATCTCCCTCTCTCTTTCTTTTTTTCTGTAAAATAAACACACACATGCCACACGCACACCATAGCTTCAGGGCGTGTCCACACTTCCCACTCTTCAACCAGTTCACTTTGTTGACCAGATGATCTCCTGCAGCCAGTCATAATGGTGGGGTGGAGTCTGAAAAAGGTCTGAAGAAGTTTTCTTTCTTTTCCTCCTCTTCACTCCTGCTTTCTTTTTGTTTTTTTCCCCCTGCCGAACCCAAAACTTCACGATGACCAGAAAATTCTTCCACGTGTCCACTGCTGGATTTGGATGGAGGAGGGGAAGAAGAGAACATGTCTGGTTTTTCTTCAGTTTTTATTTCTCCTCTCCCTAAATCAAAGTTCTGATATATTAACAGTTGTTTTAAATATCCATTTAGTCGGGATGTAATGCACCCACTAGCCACATACACACACAGTGCAGCATGTAGGAAGGAAGATAAGAAAACACAGCTGGCTGGCAGTAACTGATCTGAGTGTGGTGAAAGCAGGTCAACATGTTAACATCACATCAGTGTTTTAAGGATTTAACATATTTTTTGAACAAGACTAAATGTTGTTGAGGGATTCCACGAAATGTACAAGAACAAGGATTTAGATGGGAGTAAGTTTTAGCTTACTATAGGAAGCCACAAAACTGTAGAGGTAGGTTAAGGTGAACGACAGGGTTTCAGTACAGCATGCAGAGTTGTTTTAAAAGAACCAGTTTATTCGTATGACAGTATGCTAGATGATAGCTTGTACACCAGTGTGCTGATGTGACCTGAGTAACCCAGGCTCCTCTGAGAGGAGTGAGAGTGATGGCGGTCTGCCTGGGAGGGGTTTGAGAGCAGAGGAACCGCCAGGCTGAGGAGGACAGGCCCTGACTGGTGTGTGTGTGTGTGTGTGTGTGTGAGAGAGAGATAGAGAGAGAGAAAGAGAGAAAAAGACAGGGGGACATTATTTGTTATTTTCTCTTTCTATCCTTTTTTCATGTGTGTCATATTTAAACACACCCACCATCTGGGTTATTAGTACACTGAAGCTGAATTGATAATTCAAAACCTCGGAGTTTCAGTTCTGGAAATGTTTTCACTTGAACTGAAGGATCTGTGAGTTAAAAATTGTGTTATGATTAAACTTAATCTTAATTGTGTTAAACGGAAGCCCTTCACATGTGGGTATTTATAAACTCTTGCTTGCATTTCAAGGATCATTAAAATACACCCACTGAGCCTGAAGTGGGCAGTGCACTTCAGTGGTTGAATGAATTACCGAAATCACGGTATATTGAATTAAAAACAAGTCGACACATGCAAGAAAATTTGCATTTTCTTTACATCCCATATAATTTCAAATGTCGTCAACAAAATGAATACAAATGTAGATGAGCTGTACGAGCTTTTGACTCAATGAGATTAATGGCCGGTTCACATGTGGTCAAATCTGAAGTCAACTGTCAATCATACATGACAGTATAAAAAAAGTGTACAAAATATTATTAAAGAAGTATAAATCAAGGTTAGCATAAGGTACACTTTATGTTTCCTGTCTAACCTTTGATGGATAAACACAGATTGTGTAATGAGATCGAGCTCCTTCTCGTGATTGATCAGTTTCCTCATCCCCCCACTACAACAGAAGCTCACTTCATCACATCTATTAAAACCACTGTTTACTTTACAGTGTGGGAAAGTTTAACTGTGAAACTCTTATAAGGAATAAAGGCTGTGAGAAGCAGAGTGTTGCCTTTGGAATGAAACTGCTGTTATTTATCAAAAGGTTCCTACCTGTCTGTAATCACAAATAGCCCTGGGCTCTATTTTCAACTCATCTTCCTGCTGGATTAAAAGGCAGAGGAAAAGACTTTGAAGCTGAAGTGGTTTTAAAAAAACTGCATCTTGAAAATGATGGCACCATATTTTGATCTTATAGGGAAATAATAACGCTGTCACTGATGGAGGGCTTTGATCCTAAACACGTCTGTTTCCTGTCATAAAACTCAGAAGACTGCTGTGAAAGACCTGAGCTCAGTTCAGTTCATATATTTGTTCAGATTCTGACTGAATATATATATATATTATATATATGTATATAAGTTGTCCTTATATATATGTATATATATATATATATATATATATATATATATATATATATATATATATATATATATATATATATATATATATATATATATATATATATACAAAGGACAACTTGCAATTTTTTCACTGAATAACTGAGTTCATCACCTCTATAGACCACATTTTCTTTCATAATCATATCTTTTTCTGTTGCCACGATGGATGACATCATGACGTTTGAGACTTACTACTTAGCCTGTCAATCCTGACCAAGACTGGGATTACAGATGTGCTGAGACTTGCTATTTGCTATGTGAAATATGACCCCTTCACGTATCTCTTGCAAAATATAAACATGGCCGCTGACCATATTTTTAATTTTACTTTATAAAACTTTATTTTTTTTCAGATTAGAGTCATGCAACCAATCACATTAAGGCAATGAATGAAAAGGAAGGAGGACTATTCCAACTTCAAAGTTTTTTTTTAAGTCATATTCTATACATGTGACACTGTGAACAAATATAAATAAGTGTAATTTCATCTTGTTTTGACCACTAAATGTTTAGGGATGAGAGAAAAATCTGCTGTCTCAAAAATGTCCCTCCATTATCCATCCAGCCAGCCATGCTGCTATAAATGACCGACCACTTGAACAACAGATACATTATATGTGAAGATAAATGATGAAAGATATAGTATATCTGTGTATTTGACATATAATATTATAGTTGCGCAATAATTTAGTTAAGACTTTCATTTGTAAATTAGGGAAACCTCAATGATTTTCTGTGGCTTGAATAAAGGTTTGAATTGAATTGATTTGAATTTTCATTGACCTTTTTTTCTTGCGTATGAACCATTGTGAACTGTTTCATACTGTGGATATTTTTTTTCCTGACTCACATGTTGCGTCTTGACTGCAGAAAAGTATGTGATCAGTACGGCAAAGGCAGACCCATTACACAGCAGTGACACATCTTTTTGTCTGGAATGATTGAAACAAGGCATGCAGCATTCTGTGTCAAAGATAAATAATCTGAATATTTTGTGCATCATTTTGGACACATTTCTTCCAAAAAATTCAGCAGGCACAGTAGAAAACTTTGGGATCAAAATAACCGGCAGGCTGGGACATTTTAAGGGGTCGTGCAATGAGATGAGAGAAAACAAGAAACAATAGTTTATGTACAGAAAACACCTTGAATTGTAATGCTTTTAATGCAATTATTGCCACAGAGGGAGTAGCCAACACACGTGGAAGAGGAAAAGACAAGAAGAAAAGAGAGAATTCCAGTCATGCTGGAAGAAGACCAGCTCTGTGAAGCTTGAGGCTGCAGATTTAGAGCTCAGACGACATGCTGGAAAACTGTCTTCTCTCTTTGGCTCTCTTCTTCATTTCTTTGCAACATATTGACTGGAGCTAAAATCTTGCTGCAGTGTCTCACTTTGATCTAACAAACTTATACCAAAGCGTGAAGGAGAGAGTGTGTGTTAAAGACCCCCAGGGAGCAGTCAGAGGAAACACCCCTGATTCCTGCTCAGTGTGTCCATCCTGTCTGACACGGGCTAAGAAAATACAGCAACATGGCCCCCTCGCCACCAGACATGCTCACCTGATTGTGTGTACGAGTGTGTTTGTTTTCAGACATAGCCTACATTCACAACCTGCCGTGTAGAGTCCCACGCTCTGCGTTTAATATCTTGAAGGATCATATAGTCAATGACCTGTTGATCAACATATCTGTCAGATTAAATGAATTGAAGGGTGCAGGCATGAAAGCTTTGGATGTAAACATGATAATAAATATACATTTCACAGTGCGGAATGAGATGATTTAACAACCCTGGAGAAATCAGTATGTTAAGGAGTGAAATCAACTTCACAGTATGATGGAATGTAGATCCTTCACTTTGATATAATGACTTTTTCATAATGATGTGATGCACAGTGATAATTTCCCTTCGCACAGACTTGTAGATGACGTGGCTCGGTCAGGCTCCTCAGACAGTCTCTGCTGCTCGTGGCTCAATCCTATTTCTAAAAAGAAAACTAGAAAAAAAATCTTAATGACAAGCCCCAGTGGCCAAAATGAACTGAGAGCTGGCAGCGCTGGATCGCATTTCCCTGCGTCTGCCCGCCTATTGTGGAGGGGAACAGTCAGTGTTTAGGGAGGGACGTCTCCTGCTTAGAATAACATGGCATTAGACTCAAAGATTACAATTCACACACATATATTTGCTGCTGCTGTTTTCTTTGTCCCCCAGTTTCTTCTTTTCCTCTCATTTCATTACTACTTTAATCTCACGATGGCACCTGATGTCTCGTTTTAGTCTCACAGTTTCAAACAAACCCTATTCTCCTTTCAATTGTCCTAAAGGAAATGTATCGTCTGCTCTTTTCTCAGTCCTATTCTTTTGTTTTTTTTCTTCCTAACCAGATGTGTTTCTCCTCTGGATCTCCCCCTGTGCAGGCCCCCATGATTCATTTTCCACAGCCATCTTAAAAGGGCCAAACTCTCCCCTCCCCCATGCCTTTTTTTCCTCTCCCCATTCTCTCTTTCCCTGAGCTCAGACTCCCACTGCTGGATTGTCTCAGAACGAAAACCGAACACAGGGAAGGAATGAAGCTTATGTGGAATCTCCATAGCCAAAGGGTCGGTGTTTGAGGACGATCCTCACTCTGTCTGTCTCTCCTCCCCTGGTGGTCGGAGGGGGGAGGTGAGACGAGAAGCCTGCCCAGGTGCTGTATGGATGTTGGTGGGTGGATTCGCAGGATGACACCCTCAGGGAGGTAAACACACCTCCAGAATGAGGGGAAGTGATAAAGTAGGCGGGCTGCTTCTCTTATGGGCTGCATTACTTTCACTGATGGGAGCCACTCCTCACCCTCCTTCCTCGTTCCTTCCTCCCTTTGCTGCCCCGCCACATTCCCACCCTTCCCCACTCCTCCCTTTCCCACCCAGACACACTCCATGGTTCCTAGCTCCCTCTTTTCTATGCTGTCCTAAGGAAGATGACGTTTCCTTGTGATTGGTGGAGTGATTTCCTGGCTGGAATGTGATTGGTTTGACAGTTTATCATGGTCTGGTTAATTATGCACTCTTAAACTGTGTGTTAGCAATTAAACGTTTGATATTTTGGGCTCATTTGCTTTCTAGCTGAGAGTTTAACTGACTGTCATATGTGATATTATCAAGCTACAAATGGGAGAAAGTTTGCTTAGCATAGCTTAGCTTAGCACAAAGACTGGAATAAGGAGAAAACCGTTAGCCTTGATGTGTCAAAAGATAATATAATCTGATGACATACACCTTTCCACCTCACTAGTCACACTATGTGTAATGTTAAAAATTGCACTTTGACTGGGGTTTATGTGCGGGACTATTCCCTTGCCGGGACTATTGACCTCCTGGTTTCTCCGGTAGCTGCCTGGAAAACTCATGGTGATGATAAAACTCCAGGAACAACAAAAATGAGATATATGATAAGATAAAAATGTTAATTATGGAGTACTAGATGATCCTGGTCGGTGTTTTTAGTTGCATTTGGAAAAAGCCAGGCTAGCTAGTCTTTATGCTAAGCTAAGCTTATTGACTTCTGGCTGTTGCTTTATTATACTACACAAACATGAAATTGGTGCAGATCTTTTCATCTAACTTTCTGCAAGAAATAGGAATATTTTCCAGAATGTCAAACTGTTTTTTTATATGTAAGATACTGTATGTCACGAAATTTGGGGAATGGTCATAGGAACGGTCATCCTAAAAGTATCCCTGATCACTGAAATCATGAAAAAAATACAAAATTCATAATGAACAATGTATATTAAGGTATAACCACATGATTGGACGGCTTCCGCGTTGTGTTGGTTAGTACAATTGACTGTATAACATGTGGAAAAACAAAGCCGGTAGTTCCTTAAACCTGCATCCTGTCTAATGGCCAGCAGGGGCCACAGGTGACTCCACTGGTTTCAAAACAAAAGTCTGATTGCATGTAAGCTAATGAGAAAACTGGCAAATGAGTTCAAGGTCTAAATTCATAGTTTCAAGTCTTCTTCAATACAGTATGATGCTGATCTAGTAAATTAAGGTCCCATGGTTACTTCTGGCTGCCAAAAAAAATTAAAAACAACAACAACAAAAAAAATGCCGACCTCCATATTGTCACCAACCAATGGACGATGTCACAGTGGCTTTACATTTGTTTCACAGGAAAATGCTGTGACACCATCATAACTTTAAAGTTCGGATGAAGTCAAAAAGTGTTTTTAGCACATATGTCTTGCTCCATATCTCACCTATACACCAGTATCAGTCCAACAATGGCAAAAAAGCCATTTTAAGGTGTTTTTAATGGTATTTTAGAGTTTGTAACTTGGAGTTTTGAGGTGATTTAGCAGTTTCCTGGTAGACAGATATCGGTACCTTTGTTGCTAAAGTAAGTGCTATGCTGCTGCTAAATGTAGTAAGCTACCATTACCTCGGTCAGCGGTCCTTGCTGACTTGCCAGGCTCCAAATGTACATTCTGCGCTATTGGGTGCTGCTTGTTTTTACAGGAAACACATAACTATGCCCAAGAAACTAGCTTTCTATTAGCCGTTTCATGGAGACTTTAAGATGACAGAATTAAGTGGTTAAAAACAACAATCAATGTTGAAATGTTAACAATGAAATACCAATAGGCAAGACAGACATTATGACATTTCTAGTTGGGTATTAGTAATATCCTGACTTTTCTTTTTTGTAATTATATAAACAAGAGGTTACTGAAGCTACATATGACACGGTCACTGAGAACTTTCATTGGAGAGAAGATAAAGCAGCTGTATACACACCTTTAAATCCTACCTCTGGTTCGGTGAAATGAAGTGTGAGAAGTGAGTGTGTGGGTGTGCCAGCTATACCTTGTCTTTACAGGCACGTGTCCTGTGATTGCACGTTGGAAGAATCACTTCAACAGCAGTAAAGTGTAAAATTGAAAGGTGGGCCAAGGAGAGGCGAAACCCACAATTACCTGTCGTCTACTGTGCAGTGTATCTATATTCCCTCAGTGTGAAATGGGGTTTCAGTGAAACCTCAAAGTCCCTTTTCATTTCGGTGCATGTAAGAATCACAGCATCTTATAAGCTATGGCGTTTCTCTTGTTGGCATATGCAGGTATCCTCTAAGTGTTAATGTCAGCACGGAAGAAAAGCCAGGAAACACGTCTGAAACCCTGAGCCAAAGGATAACAGGAGCTCAAACTAGTCATACTGCAAAGGTCAAACTGCAAACAGTTTTTTTTTTTTTACTCTTTTGCAAGGATTTGACATATATAACAATCTTCATCAGCATCCAGTGACCTTAAAGAGGCTTCTGATTTATTCTACAGCTAAGTTGTCCTTTCTTTGAGAAGGACAGGAAGTTCCACTTTAATAGGACAGCCTGATTATTGTGATAAAGTCTGTCTGCGAGAGGAAAATACAAAGAGACTGCTTTTAGTCAAAGCATCCTCTCCTATAATACTCATGCATTACATTGTAGTCCTGCCATTAAGTGGAGACTATGTCAATTTATGGATTTATTTATAAGGAAATGCCCCATATTAAACTGCCTTTAATGTCGTGGCATGCGGCATCAAACAGATAGTGAAAACTAAATTGTATGATGCAAAAAGCCCCATTAGCCAATGTGCAAACAGCAGTTAAAGGGGTTTGAAAGTTAATTACTGTTTAGTTACAGCACACTCATGACTGGTTATGCAGAGTTTTCCTCCAGCACTCATCCTCAGATGAACCCGGAGTCCTATCATCCCATCCAACGTCTATATCGGACAAAACCTCCTGCCACGTTGTCTCTCGTGTTCTCTCTCTCCCCTCCCTGTCTCTCTCCTTCTTCTCTCTCAGTCTGTCTGTCTCTTCCTCATTCTCTCTACTTTTCTCACTTTGATTTTTTTTAACTTCTTTGACCATAGTCTGCTTCTCTTTTTTACCACCTCTCTCTCTGATAATACTTTCTTTCTTTCTTTCTTTCTTTCTTTCTTTCTTTCTTTCTTTCTTTCTTTCTTTCCCCCCCAATCCCTTTCCTTCATACGATGTGGTTCTTGCAGGGATGAAGGGAGGGTCAGTCCAGTCGACTTGCTTCCTGTGCTCGGTGCAGTCTAAATGCCAGCTTGGTGACCACACAGCAGTGCATGAAGGGCGCAGTGATGGTTCAGCTGCTGCACCTCGGTCACAGGCCATTTTCACTGAGCTGTGCTCTCTCATTTTGTAGAAACTCCCGGACAGACGCAATGTTGGGTTGCATGAGCCTTCATACTCAAAATGCACGCTGAAGGTTAAGACTGAGCTCTTGCAGTTGATTTTTTCTCTTGGAAAAATAGTCTCGCAGTATCGTTATAGTTTTATTCAATAATTACATTTTCTTTAATCTCTACAATCTACAGCTGATACAGAATAGAATTATACATAATTATTACACAACTCTGTGAAGTAGTTTTTTTATTGTGTATAATGTCTGGGTTGTGTATTATAATTTCTATTTTACTGTAATATACTACACTTGCAATGAAATGTATTCTGAGGCACAAGTCTTTAAAGTTGACTACACCAGAGGTTTTCCAAGGCCAACAGGAATGTAAATAACCGAGTAGAGGCTTTCTTGATGCCAATTTTCTATTTGACCCCGTGCATTTTAGCTTTAATTGACAGATACTACTATCTATACTCTATCTATCTATCTATCTATCTATCTATCTATCTATCTATCTATCTATCTATCTATCTATCTATCTATCTATATGATTGAACTGATTCTGATGATTATATATATCCAGATTTTATGCGGATACAATAAATTATTTTAAAAATGTGCTGCTTTGGCTCTGATGCAGCATGCAGTCTGCAAAGTAACTAGTAACTAAATTTATTAAGTAAAAAGTAGTTTTTCATTTGCCTCCAAATGTAGTGTAATGTGGAGTAGAAGTATAAAGCAGCAGAAAATTGAAAACTCAAGTACATTACAAGTACCTCAAAGTTGACTTAAATAAATAAAGTAACTAAGTAAATGTACTAAGTTGCATTCATCATTGAAGAGTGGTAATATTCTACTGTATCAACTGGAATTTGTTGATAGGAATGAACAGTGCTTGATTTGGTTATCAAGTAATGAATCATTTTCTGGTCTAAAGCTGGTCCATGAAGGTGACTCCATCAGAGGAGCTGAATGCCAGACTGAGTCTGCTCCTCCTCCTCCTCAGATGAGACGATGTAGCCACATACAGACCAAAACCCATGGTTATCATGGGCACTTTGACTCATAAAGTCAAACAATCCCCAGATTTATAACCTGGAATTTTGTCCTTAAAATGGACAAAAAGCAGAGGATGTGATTTGACTTTAACACGTGATGAACAACTGACAAATAGTGCATAGTGTTAAAATTAAATACACATTTAACTTACATTCTTACATCTGTTTAGAAGATAATGTTAAGTTCAATATATGATTATGTCAAGCTGTCATTACTCACGTGTTGCAGTCTCCTTTTCATCTATTTTGATGAATGGACAGTGATGGGATGTAACAAAGTACATTTACTCAAGTACTGTACTTAATTCAAACTTTGAGGTACTTGTAGTTTGCTTGAGCATTTCAATTTTCTGGGTTAGGGTTAGGCTTGCACTCCACTACATCTGAAGGCAAATTTACTTTTTACAGAACTACATTTATTTGATACAGTAACTTTAGTTACTTGTTACTTTGCAGATCACATACTGCATTAGAGCCAAAGCAGCACATATTAAAATTAATCATCATAAAAAATGTTGAATATCAGATCTGATAAATCTGGGACAAATCTTTTCTTGATGTTCCATTAAATGAGAGCACTGTGAGTGGGATGCTAATTATGTTGCTAATCCTGATGAATCTCAAGCTGCAGAGATGTGAAGCACACAGTGTTTCTTTCCTTTTCTCATCTACCAGGTGAAAATGACCAAACACTTGGGACTATGCAGTCACAACAGTAGATTTATATGCTTCACGTAGACGTACACTCTGTTGATCAACCGTTATAATTCATCACAGTCTCCTCTGTCTAGACGGCCGTCTCTCACCAAAGCTCCAGCGGGGCTACAGTGATCTAAACTGTAGCTCTATCTACCTGCCCATTACTACATTTAAACATATTTTAGAGAATCACGGTAGCGTTTCACCTCAGATGCCTGTGGCAACAATGTGAGAAACGTGCAACGTCTAAACGCCTCCCACAATCCTTTTTATGGACCGCCCCAACCATCTGCAGACCAAAAAAAATAAGAAGAGAGAGAAAGAAAAGAGAGAAGAGGATAAAATAATTGCTTTTCCCAAAATGAATAGGGAGAACGGTGCAAAAAAAACAAGAAAGAGGCAACCATTTGTAAAATACATCCACATACGTCAAGTTTTATTTTAAATGTCAGTAGAAATGTGTCAGACCACTGGAGTTTTGGTTGAATTAACTGTGTTCAAACTGTCATTTTCTTTTCTTGCTGCTTCTGTCTTCTACTGCCAGACAAAGACTTTCTTACTGCACTTAAAGTGTACTCTCCTCTGTTAACTCCCGCCTTGAACTCCCACTACTTCTTTTTTGTCTTTTCATGAGTGAGAGAGCAGCATCCTCTTCTGGTTAAAATGCTCAATAAACAAGACACTCCTTCTCTTTCTCTGTTGTTTCTACTGAGCACATTGGAGGAATTGCCATGGAAAAAATCTACTGTAACATTAACTCCATTAACGCAACATGGAAGGAATAGACTCTTGTACGAAGATCAAACTGATGTATGAAGCTTTACTGTAGTGTACCCTTTACGCAAAGCAGCTGTGGAAAGCACTGTCACCTTGTCCACTGGAGGGTGCCACTGCATCACATAGTGCACCACCAGCCAGTGTATTTCCTCTTAAAAATGCAGAAGGCATCAACACCTGCTGCCTAATTTGAGAAGCATTCTGTGAAAACCGGATCTCTGAAACTCTTTCCTACTTGTCAGTTGTTGTTTCTTTTGCTGACAGGCTGTGATTTTCTTATAATTGGGCAGTGTGAATACGTTCTGCTCAGCACCAACTCTGTTACACTCATCCACACCTGGAAGATGCCCAATACAACCACAGTCAGTGGCAGACCCAGGATGTTTGAGGGGCAGGGGTAAGTAAAAAGTAAAGTAAAAGGGGCACCATGTATGTGGGGGGGATATATACGTTGTGTAGAGAGGGCACTTTATCATGTTATATCAACCAACAGGGCACATTCACAGCATTTTTTCGAACATGGGGGCACCAGAGGGGCGATCGTGCCTCCTGCACCCCCCCTGAGTCCACCACTGGTTTGATCCGTTGGTCACTGTGTCTCTACTGGAGCAGGCAGAGATTAAGTGCCTTGCTCAAGGACGCCTCAGCCGTGCCTGGATTTATTCTGCCAATTCAGGGATAGGACTACTTTTCTGTCACAACAAATTGGAGATAATCACATAACAACCTGTATTTATCCAGTGGTGTGATTTTCTAAGATCCTTTTATGTGTAACATCTTCTGGCATGTAGAGTGCAGTCATTTTGTTAAAAGAAAAACACAAACACCAGAAAATCTCTGCCTAGAGGGGTTGATTCATCTCGTCTCCATATCAAATGACCCTTGCTGTTCAAATGTATTATGATAAAACAGGAACACAAAGCTTTTGTCGTGCAGACTTGATATGTGTACACCTGCAGTACTCATGCCTTCCCTTTTTATTCTGATTCATTTAGTCTGGTTACATGAACAATGGTGTTGACTTAAAGTGTTGGCTTTGTCTGTTTCCACGCAAACCTGACTCGTCTGCTGATGGTGGCACCCACTTCTCCATCACGTTGTGGTACAGGATGGCTCATTTCTGGTCCATTTGAAGTCTCCATCCTGATGTTTCGTCGTGAACTCTTTGTGACCACCAAAGAGAGCAAATAAAGCTTTCTAGTGCAGCGTGACCCGGCTGTCGGTCAGCAGAATACATTTTGTTTTAGATTTTCTCCTGCGGCTCTGATGGTGCAGGATGACAGACGGGTCAGGGAAACGGCCCAATGAATGAGCGATCTGTCAGTCCACATTTACAAGTGATATATGGTCACGATAAATCATTTTCGGCTTTTGGTCAGACAAAAATGGAACTGAATATAATAGCGGTTTAAAATGAATCACTTGAGCAGACTGTTGCTGTACAGTATGTCGCGTCATTTTAAATCATTATGATGGAAATTGATTGCTCAAAGCCATCTGTAAGCGCCAGTGGTGTAGAGGGGAGACAGAATAAATGTCAGAGGAAAATACTGATACTGGTGCAAACACATCAGTTGTAGAATAAATATTCTGATCCTTTACTGAAGTAAAAATTGTAATACTAAAGAGAAAACGGCTTAAATCAATAGCTCCTAATAAGAATTTGAAAGGAGCGGTCACCTTAATTTGTAGCTCCCCTCTGCTTTACAATGCTTTGCAAAGAATTTCAGCTCATTGTTATTTTTTTCAACTTTTTCCGATCACTCTCACAGCTCTTATGGTGTTGTTTTCAATTGCAGCAGGCTGCTATTTTTTATTTTTTTTATTTTTTTTTAGCACAAAAGCTCTAAAATCTCACTGTACAGTGACTCGCTCAGCACCGAACAAGAGACAGACATTGCTCCTGAAGTGGCTAAACAACTGCAGGTTTAAGTAAAGCTAGAGAAGAACTATCAGAAAGAAATGTACTTTAAATATAATTAATAAAAATATTCATGATACAGTAAAATGTCTGTCAGGGTCCCATATGATATGTGTTGTGCAATGTGCAAGCAACACTACAATCTCATGGCTTGGTTAGCAAAGGGTTGATTTAACTACATTACATAGGGTTGGTAATGATTACCAACAGGCAACATGTGTTGCCCTGTGTTACAATTATTCTTTGGTAATTTGATTAATTGCACTTTTATTTGGACATATGCCCCATGAACGTACAATCTAAACTAAAATGAAAAGGGCCTTAAAGAGGCTCCTGCATAATTACTTAAAGTTTGGATCATTTGAAGTGGGGTTGTATGAGGTACATAGTCAGTCGATTACCTACAGTAGACAGCAGTCTGCATGCCCCCAGGTCAGGGAAGAAGAAAAGAATACATAAAGGCAGCAAAAGATATTTAAGCCACCCAAAAAAAAGGCTCATCTTAAAAACATGAATACCAGTTTAAGTGTACGCTATAATTAGACTACTTTCAGTGAATTACCTTTATATCACTTTATCTTTATCTATCCCTTGAATTTTTTTTTATTTAATCAAATTGTAACCAAACATCTGATATGTTGCCCTGAGCCCCCTAATGTGTTAATTGCAGCCCTGACTGTTTCAATAATAGACTGTTTCTATAGTAATAAATCATATTTTATAAGCTCATCACAGGTTTTTATATACAATTTTACTTCAGAAGGTAATTAGTAGCAATAGCTGCCAGATAAATGTAATGGAGTAAAAAGTACAATATTTCCCTCTGAAATGTAGAGAAGCACTGATGTACAAGTATGTCCAAATTGTACTCAAGTACACTACTTGGGTGAATGTACTTAGTTCAGTCCACAACTGTCACACATGATGGCAAATATTTGAATCTTTACTTCTAAATGTTTTTCATCCTCATGTGATATAAATCATATCAACACTATAACTGTACTGACGTCAGACGTCAGGGACATGTTGCTTTTACATGAGGATCAGTACTATGTGTTACAGAAGCTCTCCTTTCATTATAGTAGACGGTGCATCTTACGTCACCCACTCCCTCTTTCATTCATGGTTTCTATTATACAGCATGACATTGATTGACACCGGCTTAATGATATCTTCACTGAAGCCATGCCTTGGTGGGTTCTCTTCAAACATATTACTGTTTCAATAAGCTTTTTTATTGGGTGCAGATTCTCACCCAATATACCACCTGGAATGTTTCTGATCTGCTGCTTTCTTTGAGCCAAACAACACGACCAATATGGGAATAGTGGCATATGAGTTTGTCGCCAGTGATATACTAAAGGAAGCCACATGGGGTCTGTGATGTCTTTTGAAAACAGAATGAACCGTGTCCAATCTAATCTCATTTTCATCCACTTCTCTGGAAGAAGCTACTCTGTAAATGTAGTCTGACGTATGATTCGATGAGAGAGAGCCTGCCATGTTCGCTTCTCCTCTCCCTTCTAACTTGTGTTTACCAAAGGTGCACCGTGCAGTCACTCAAGAGTCACCAGGAGACTCAGTATGGAAATTAAAGCGCGGTCTGCATACATTAGAATTGTAAATGCAGTCAGATGCTCACGACAGCAGCCATACATAAAGATTAGTTTCAAAAAGTGTCAGAACATCATAGACAAGCTAACGGCAGGAGAGAGGCACAGATCAGTGGACCAGAGACAGATGGGCCACCAGGACACAGAGCCCAGATAATCATGCATATGATAATTGGCTCCGTTAACGGAAAATGTGCCCTTGAGGAGAAATAAGGTATTTTGGGGGTTCTAAAGATTTAATTTCACTTGCTGCGTAATGTGCAGCTTAGTGGATATTTTTCCTAATTAACAAGCAGAGAAACAGCAGTGCACCATGGTTCCAAACCATTTACAATCAAATGCTTGTTTTCTCCATTATCCAGTCTTCCTCACAACCAGACATTTCACTAAAAAAGCTCTTTTTTACTGTCATAGTTTAATTTTCTGTATATATACCTTATATATTGAATAGCTTGTTTGGATGGTGGTTTGTAGCTCGGTCAAAAATTTCAAAATAGGAAATTTTGGAGGACGTGACCTTTAAATCAAACCGATTATCAAGGACGGTGAACACACTTTCCATTTCAAGCTCATACTCTCTACTGAGCTGAAACACAGTGACACTAATGATTAGTGCATATTCCATTATAGTCTTTTTGATCAGCATCAGCTGGAGAGTCAAAACCTTCATTTGTACTGTCATAAACTGGATTCATGAAGGCATTAATTCCATCTATGTTTTTTGTCACTAACTAGTATCCCCAAACAAAGAATTTCTTAAACATAAATGGGATAAAATGATTCCAATTTTAAGGGGCTCTGTGTAACAATTAGAAGCAATTTACATGTATTCATCGTCTCTCTCAGTTGCCTATTCAAGCCTGTGGACGATTCGTTTCAGATGTAATATTCTACTGTATGTCTGTATTGCTCGGCCTCCTTACTTTGAGAGTTGTTAGCATGTGATGCTACATTCACTTCCTGTTCACTGGCTTTTTTTTTGGACTTCATATGTTTCCTAGCAACTGATTTACTAACTCAGCATACTTAGGACAACCTGATTTAGTAAAGCAGTTTGAAATAGCTGGTGTAAACCAAACCCGTTTCTTAATAGTTATTTATACACATATCCACTATTTAGTCAATGATATCCCTCATTATTCTTTTTCTCAGTTGTTATTGATTATAAATCTCCTGATCATAGATTTGAACTCCAGCTACCTGGTGGAACCTGATCTCTAAATGTCTTCCTCTTTTCCATGTAAGTTAACTCTGTAGAGGAAGACATAAATCACTGGGTGTCCTGTAGTGTCGATGCAGACGATGCACAGATGTACTTAGTAATCAGTCATGCATCCAGACCATCAGGGGGTCGTCTCTTTCCATCGTCCCTCTCGTCACCCTGAGTGGAAGTGTGCAAACAATTGATTAGCTAACTGTGAGTCCGTGGCACATCCAGGACACAGGCGATTAGTGTTGATTTGACATGAAGACTCCGTGTTCCCAACACAGTATGGGGTCAGAAAACACACATACAAGTGTATTTTGGAAACTGACTCTGAAGTGAAGTCACCAACTTGTTAGATTACCATCAAGCTGTGAAAATGTCAGGACTTCTCTCAGTTAGCCGAGACTGTGTTGCTTTAATTCTTTGCTTCGTTGCTTTTATATATTATTCTCAATGTCACCAGTGAATAAAGCAGAACAAAATTCAAACAAATCAAATTGGCTGCAGACTGGGGTTTGTAATGTTGGAAGTGAATTTCTGTCACTTTGAACATTATCCAATTTGATTTAACATTAAATTATTTATGACTGACCCCTGGACGCACTTCTTACTGTTTATTGTACAGTAAGTTTCAGAAGAAGAATGACAATGCAAAAGCAAAGTCTTGGAGTATCTTATTTTGCTCCGTGAACTTTTAGCACCTGTTGCACCATCACATACTGTATTTGCATGGTATTACATTTCCACGAAATGATTAGCTGACAGTACCGGAATCAATCATGGCTTTCCACAAGAAAGCCGCTCCATACTGCAGAAATGATCATTTGTCATGAATTTGCTATCACAGCTGCCTGCTTGGTTTTAAGCACCAACATGGACCAATCTCAGTCATGTTTGACATGTGGCAGTGACCTGAATACAACCTGGGTGGTGAAGATAAGCAGCTGGTAATTTACAGCAGGACAAATGGCTTCATGAGGATACATGAGGATTTAGACATTAATACATGGAGCTATCACAGGAGGAAGATTAAGCAGCTGCAGTCCATTAAAAACACCTTAAAACTGAAATGTATTTTCCCATCAGGCTCTACATCATCACTGGACTGGAACCGCTGTTAATGTCAGTAAATGTTATATCTCTTAATTTGGCTGGAGGAGAAAATCCTCTCATGTTGACTGTCAAGAATGCATGACAGGTTTGCACAAACACACAGAAGTTACACTAATCACTGTAAAATCCTTGTCTCTCCTTCTCAGTGACAGCGCAGGATAATCCTGTCAGTCAGAAGCAGCCATATTGATTTGTTGTTGCCTCTGCCTGTGCAAAAACTGTAATCACTGCCTGTGTCATATTGTGTTTCTATGATGGTCAGTTGTTGCTGTTGCTGTTATTCTACATGCGCATTGTCTTTTTTTTTATTTTGGCTGCCTTGTGTCCAAGATTTAACTTCAAAGCAGGGATTTTATGCACATTTCAATGACAATCCGGTGAATGAGTCCCAGGGGGAAGGGCATGAGATTAGAAACAGTGGCTTTGATGGCAATATATGGAAATGGCCTTGGACTGAACTGTTCAACTTTCTCTCACACTAGCAGCATCTGCCAGCCCCTTGTTTTCTAATGTAACCATCAACCTCACTATGACTCTTCTGACCAGAGCCTCACCTCAGCTTCATCATCCGTGCCTCCCATATTTAAACATAAGCTCCCTCCTGCTCCGGCTGCAGCTGGGTACCCGAGCCTGCAGATCTGCGGTTGTCGCATCCGAGCATACCGAGACAAGAAAGCATGAGGATGGCATTAAAGTCTAGGCACATCTCCACTGTGGTAGAAGACGTGTGTCACTGAAATGAGGGGAAATGTAACAAAAGATTAGAAGGTACAAGCGCTGAGGAGAGAATAAACCTGGTTTCAAAGGTTGATTTTGCAGTTCAACAGAGAGAGGGAACAAAAAGAAACATTCCCTCCCGTCTGCTTGTCAGAGCCTAAAAACCCTGCTGCTAGCTGATTGATAATCTCCAAGAAGCAGCCTTGCAGATCACTTGCGAAAATCTTTTTAAAAGCCTTTCATATCAGAGCTTGTGGCAAACAGCATTATACTTTCCCCTCAATTTACCACAAATCTAGTTCGCACAAATCGGCTTGGTTTTAATGACACATTCTTCTTACTGCTTGTGTTCGCTGAGCAAGTCATCGGAGAGAAAACAAACTAATCTGTTAATCAATAAAGGTCTCCTTCCTCTCAAGCGACTGGGAATTTGAATCACTCTCACTCATGCATAAGCAGATTACTGTGGATTTTTATGGGGGACTTCAGGGTCCACATTAAGCCTGTTGAGTTTGCCTGAGAGTCACTTACAGCTGTGAATGGACTGGGACACAAGACTGAACTGTCTGTGGGCTGAGAGCTGAATGAGACGACTGGGTCTTCTTTATTTCAGTGGTGTTGATTGGCCAATTAATGACACTGTCACATTTATCGCATGTTAAATGGAGTGTTGTATTATGGTTAATTTTGATTTTGAGTAAACTGTCCCTTTCTTGTGCATCTATGGGCATTCGCGAGTTGAAGCGTTGTGCCGCATATCAATCAAATGTTTTCCTCTATCAAGTTCTCCTTGTGAACTGACTGAAAGGGAAAAAATACCAGGAGTTCAATCACTGATTCCTTCGAGTGCTCTCACATTTGCATAAATGTTGCATTTTCGATGTAGGAAGAAAGAAGCTCTCAAGAAGAGAGAAGAGAGCAAAATATCCTCTAAAGCATAATTATTGTCAAAGATGATGGTTCTTGGCTGAAATAACACCCCAGAAAAATGTCTTTCATTTGAAAATATTTCCCTGGACTGTATATAAACGCCCCAACAAACTGAATGGGTGCTATCCATGTGGGTTTAACTTGTCTTTTATGTCTTTTTATTCTGCCTGAGCTATTTTCAACTTGAGAAAGAAAAAAAAAACAAAAAACCTGTTTCTCTGGGAATTTCCATTTTAGTCAAAAGATGCAAGTGATGCAGTGTGAAACTTCAAGGAAATTCATACTATAAGTTCATATTTTGGCTACAAGTTTCACACTTTTATCTTTATTTATCTGCATTTCGGTCAGAAGCCAAATCATGAATTTAATGACTCAATGAAATACAAATACTTGCAACTTAAGAATTGAATTTAAAACATAACTTATGACTTTACTCAGACTTTGACTGCTTTACTTGGAATGACTTGATTATAGCCGGTTCCCCAAAGATGAGATTGAAGATGATATTATACAAATCAAATATTCACTGTCCATTTCTTCAGCGTGTGTTTGGCAGTGCAGACCAACGCCCACATGCAAAACATTTAGCAGAAAAATCACGAATGTGAGGCACAGGAATAAAATACCATGACTAACCCGGTCATTGTTACTTTCAAGATTACTTGAAAGTAACAATTAAAGCTTTTGAAAAGCATTCATTCTTTCTGTGAAGTTACTGTACTGGTTTCAAGATTAAAAATAAATGAAATAACCTTGTAATAATAAATTAAATTAAACCTCAGGACTTGCATTTGACTTGTTGGACTTGGGACTTGCTCGTCTTGACTTGGAACTTGACTTCAGACTTGTTGTTCTTGACTTGCAGTTGACCTGAGACTTTTCCTCTTAAATTTATACTTTGGATTCATTAGTCCTCACTTGCAGTTGACTCCATACTTGTCGGTCTTAACTTGGGACTTGACTCTGTACTTACTTCTCGGGACTTTGCACTTGACCTGAGACCTTTCAGTCTTATCTTGGGACTTGGGAGTTGTGAACTAGGACTTTGGTTTCAATTTAGGACACGTTGGTCTTGACTTGGAACTCGTTGGTCTTGACTTGAAACTTGACTTGTGACTTGGTTTTGTTGACTTGCAGTTGAACTCCTATGTGTTGGTCTTGATTTCTGAATTGTTGGTCCTGACATGCGGTTGACTTGGGACTTGACTTGAGACTTGTTGGTCTCGACTTTAAATTTGACACAGGACTTTTTTATCTTAACCTGAAATATTTGTTCCCACCTATGGACTTTGGACTTTTTGGTCTTGGACTTGCGACTTGACTTGGAACTGTTTTGCAAAGCAATGATTCACACCCACCTGCAGAGTGCAGTACCAGCATCTGATGATTATAATCCCTGGTGTCTTCACAGGAGAAGTCAACATGCCAGAAATACCTCTGACACTTAAACCTGTCTCTCAGTGTGATTTCGATAAAACAGCCAGGAGTTAGCTGAGCATCTAGGTTGGCCTTGAGACTCCTTCAACCAAACAAAGGACGAGGAACATAAAAGCATCCATCTGAAATTGTTACATTTGACGCAAGAAAACATTAAAACATTCTGATTTAACCAGGCTGACTCATGAATCACAATGACAGACAAAGGTAAGAGTAAGACTTTTCTTTTTTGCGGCAGTTTCAGATTGTTTGTTTCCTCCCCTGACAGTGCTATGATGACTCATTCTTCGAGATGTGCAAAGGATGTTAGGAAGCTATCATTTCCGTGGTGTCATCTGAGGATTTAACAGCATTGTGAGGAGCGGACCAAAGACTAATTAGTCTTTTCATGTGTGCCTGTAACTCTTTCCACAAATATTTATCAGCAGAGGCGTGTCAGGGGAGGTCACACTTAATGTATTCCCGACAACAATATGTTGATGTGATCTTCTGTGCTTTGACACGGCAGGAGCACACAGACTGTGCCCATCACTCATCATGTCAATCAATCTTAATATACAGGCAATCTAATTATATGCCTTGCAAATTAAGGGTAAATGTTCCCTCAGAGCTTCGACAGTGAGGAGGATTTGTTTTCATACAGACACACAGATGTTCATGCTGAGCTTTAAACTAGGTGGCACTGTTGCTCTTCTTCAAGTCCTACAACTGTTTGATGGAGAAAAAGTGGCATTGTATTCATGTGTACAGTATGATGCTGTGATTGATGTGATTGGAGACATTTTGGGATTCAAAATCAATGATGCAAGCATGGTCCAGATATCAATAATGATTTAGTAGTGCTGTGATCTTTAAGATTAAAGGGATGAGTAATGAAACCCTATGATCTTACTGTATAATAATACTCATATTGTGATTATGATACACTGGCTGCATTAGTTCAATGGTAAATCCCAGTCTGCTACATGGCCTCCGGCTTTAGATTTCCATTAACCGAGGTGTGACAAATTTCAGAGATTCACCGTGGCTCTATTTTTAATATGCTGCCGCACTAATACCTGTGCTGGCTTTTATAATCAGACTACAGTTGATATAGTCAAATTGTACTTTCCAAGGAGGAAAGTGGGTCAGGATGTTATCGAATGAAAAAAAAAAAAGACAGCATGGGATCCGGCTGCTCCTCCTACACTTATTTTCTGCTTTTTGAAGATACTGGGTGTCTTCAGAGGGTGGTGATGTGAAACCAAAGTCACTGTGTAAGTTTTGTGAAACTCCAGGAAACAACAGCTTCACTCTCAGGTTTATGAAAGCTGCTACTTGGATGACAGGCTAAAGAGGCCATAATTATATCTGTCCATCAGTCGGTATCTATCAATAGATTTGTTTCCTTATGTGACAAATGATGTGACCCCTCCTCGTGTGTTGTGCATTAAAGTTTAGGTGTGTGTTCTCTAAAGAATTCTGATTAGTTGTCAAAATAATTTATTTAAGATGATGCTTTTGTTAACGATTCATCTTTGATCCCAAAGAAGTTTGAAAACATGGTTTGACTTTAGCTGCTAAAATAAATGTTTACACAGTAACAATGATTCAAAAGGGACGGCTCATATTGATGAACCCACAGGAAATCATCGCCCAATTCTGCAGCTCCCCTCAGCTCTGTGGAGCACTGTAGTGCCTTTCAGCTCATTGTTTTGGTTTTAGAGCCAACAGCTTTAATCTTCTGGTTTAATCTTACTCTAACAACCCACAAAACAGGTACCAGGTGGCGGACAGACAAAGTCAACGACAAGCTGATGGACATAGTGTAGCCTTTAGGAGCTGGTGAAACCAACACACAGCTTAAAGGATATTGGACTTACAATCATCAGGTAGCTTCGTGTTGACTGAATGCGTGTACCTCACTGCTGGGTGTGGTTACAGGTGCAATGGAGCATACCTCCCTTTCAACCAGAGAGGGCAGCACATCATTGCTTTTCAGTATAGTGCTCAAGTTACTTTTTAAGTTAACTGTCCTATCTGACCAGTTTTCTGTTTTTGATTTGTTTTGTTTTGTTTTTTTGACGGTTTAAGAGGCTTGTTGCTTATGTATTTCACCAAAAGCCCTTAGATATCATTGATCAGTTGGATTACTATGCAATCATATTTGACTGTTCACATCGTGTTTCTTCATTTTGGAGTAGCTGGGTTATTCTTTGTGGAGAGAAAATGAAGAAAATATGCAGCATAGAGTTTGAGAGGTAGAAGGTAGGACAAAAAGACAACAAGAGATTTGATGAAAATGTAATCATCCAGAAGAAAACTAAGAAGTAAAACTGATACAGCATGCAGTCATGATCAAGGCCACCTTACCTTTGTCTTTAGACTAAAATGGACATTAACACACTACCCTAGAGCAGCACATTAATCGGTGGCAGTGTGTTAATAAGCAGAGCCTCAATGCAGACCACAGAGCACTGGGGGAATATTAGCTCCAGTGTAGCAAGAATGATTTATCGCAATAAACAGGCTTCAGTTCAGCCTCTGCAACAGCAAACATTGGCAGATTTAGCAGATTGCTGAGCTTTTCCCTGTGTGAAATTTGTAAACAAGCCTCATTATGACCACCATATGGCTCCGTCATCGTTACACGCATCTGCCACTGCTGTTCTTCAATGGGAATTCACTCACCAAATACTGCTCTGACACACTCCAGCCTGGACATAAATGCATAAACTATACCTCGGCCAGGCCATCTTCTGTCGCAATAAGTATTCCACAAGCGCCACAAAAACAGGAGGTTTGACGTTATGCCACGTCCCTGAGGGGAGATTATTGCAAAGCAATTCATGGCACTGCTCAGCAACCTATGAATTACTTCTCAAAGCATGTCATGCTGAGCATCATGGGTATAAGCGGGTGCTGAATTGAGCCCTGGTGATACTCGATTATAGCAGGACAAAGGCATGCGGTGTGGTGACGTATTGTCAGGAGGAGGAGGGTAGTCGACCAAAGCTTGGGCGACATGAGGGAAACAGCAGTGCATAAAATTGTGATTCTGTGTTTGCCGTATTGGTACGCCTTTCAAATATAATTCACATCAGGGAAGGCTTTTTTCTGGTTTGCTCTTTTGCTGGGAGAAAAAAACCCAAAACGTCCTATTCATGACAGTTAATAGAAAGCTGTCAGACCTGTGGCAGCAGCGAATGATTCATCAGTGTATCAGCACGTCGCTGTGGTCAGTCCCCCAGCTTTCACCACCGTTACAATCTGAAAGTGCACATGAAAACGAGGCCAGAGCAAAACCAGCTTGCACATTAATTCTCTTGTCTTACCGCAGTGAAATGAGAGAGCCCCACATGGCTGCAGGAATTAAAAAGAGATGACAGAAATGTTTTCCCAATATGATCAAAGACAACAAGCTCAATCTGCTCCTGGCTGGCTTATGACTCACTCTGCTCTGCTGAATCGAGTCTCTTCGGCGAACAAACTTTTCTGCTCTACGTGGACATAGAGGAAAGGCTCATTAGTGCATGCTAGTGTTATTATGCATTCCTTTTCATTATCATGATTCATTATGTGAGTGAGCTGGGACACGCACCATCTGGGGGCTCCATCCCCCTGTGACCCTGAGCAGGTTTTTGGGGATGGATGGATGGATGGATGGACTCTCACACCATCACAAGCAGCAAAAAAAAAACCCCAAACACTTCCTCTCTGTTTTTCTTGGAAGACCCTCAAACAAATGCAATAACCTATTATATTTGCTAAAATATTTAAATGTATTTTTAACCCAACCCTGTTCTTTTCCTAGACTTTGTAAACACATCAAACTTTTCTAAAGCTCACAGGGACGGTGAGACTGACAAGTCATGTGTGGGCGACTTTGAACACCGCAGAGCAATCGCTTTTATTGATGTAGCAGAGTTTAAGGTTGCGTGCAATGCTTTGTGTCATGGCTCCAACTTAAATAAGTGGGAAGAGTTAAAAAAAAAGAGAATACAACAGAGGATACAAAGTCACAAGTGTGTATTTTACTGCTTGACACAAGGCAGAGCATAAACAGACAATATCCTTTGTTGGGGGAAATTAAGTATTTATTCTTATCGAGCTAATAAACTCACAACTTTGTCTTTTTCTTTAAAAGAGTGAGTAAGAGCAAAAAGAATGGCTGCAAAAGGTCCCAAATGAAAACACTTAAGAATCGTGAAGACAAATGTAGTTCAAAGTTTAAAAAAAAAAAAGTAGAAGAACAGCAAATATTTGGAACGCCTGAGGCTGATCACACTCCTGTATGTAGTACTGTAGTTAGCGTTTGTCGACAAAAATCCCAGAGATGTTTTATTCCTCTGTATTGATTTTTAAAGAAAGCATGGTCTGCTATCACTACTACTACTAGCAAGCCAAATCCTCTCTCCGCACTGATATTAAATATTTCTATTGGCTGATGAGTGTTTTGGGACATTTTACCAACAAATGCAAGATTTCAGTGCAGCTTCCTCTTTCTGTTCGGGGCAATGGCAGTTTGTTATGTCTATAGATGTTGACTGGAAGTGTTTCCCAGAACAGGTTGGGATGTGCAAACATCCTGAGACACATGTTTGGCTGGATCAAGGAAATAACAGACTTGGTTTAAAGTGCTGTTATCAGGCATCTCTGCTCCTTCACATCAGACCAATGAATGGACAGTTTAAACGTAGACTTAGTAAGATTTTGGAAGCATTTTTGTTGTATTTGTAGAACATCTCTTAACATCCCAACAACAATAGATACCCAAATGCTACGTATGTTACGTTACGTTTGTGACAGCTATTTTCCTTGTGCATTTAGCAGAGTTGTTTAATAGACTAAAAAAGCTAAGAGAGCTAGTGGAACGAAGCCAACTAGCCGCTAACACATACCGTATGTCACAGCTGTCCAGCGAGAGCTACAGGTCATTCGGTGTCAATGTGGTCAGGCATTGAGTGTTCAAGTGTTATGGACGAGTTGCTGGAGGCCTGAAGGGAGGGGATGGGATTTTTTTTGGCCACTTTTACGTTGGAAAGAGGTCTGAATACTTGACGACTGACTAATACAACTGACTGACTCACAGCTGGACAAGGGCCATCCAGATAAAACTACCACATCAACTGACTGAAGTGTCCATTAGAAAGAAGCAGAAAAACGGACTCAGACTAAGTTTGAAAAGGTTCTCCACACAAACTGACTGAGTGTGGGTAACCACAGTGACTGGGCCCCACTGAGGGAAGTACCTCTTCTGTATAACACGATAACCATTGTAAAATGGCTTTACTGCAGACTCAGTTTTAAAAAAAATAGTGTGTATAATGGTTAAAGCACACAAAATGGCCTTAGGTATCTTGTGACCCATGTTTCCTCTAAGGCGGCAGACCAGTCAATGCTTTTTGTGACAAGGTCAAATTTGATCAAGACTGACAAAGAACATGCGTTTACATAATTACATTACATAAAAACTACTCACAGAGGCTGTAAATGTGGTGCAGCCAGTGTATCAGTCCTTTTGTGATGTGTTTAGAATAAAACTGTACTGCAAATCAAGACAGCGCTCCTGTAGTCAAACTTATTTACTCTTCACCTCTGCGCTGGTACGTCAGACTGAATGATGCAAAGTGAAAGGTTGCTTCGGCACGACAGCCATAATGCAAGATAATTTCCAGCAGGTGTAGATGCACTTACACTCTGTTACATCATGCCTTGAGGTAAGCAGCCTGCAGGGCTTGATTGAATCTCAATGCATCTGTTTAGCTAATGGGGATGAGGAAGTGTTCAGCAGAGCATCCTTGGTCAGGCGAGTGCAGTCGGTGACCACACGTGCACTTTGCCCGATGACTCAGAATTATCAACTTGCTGTAAAAAAGATAGATGGTACTGGAAGCCTTCTCTGATAAGTAAATGCTGCTCTCTGTGTCAATGTGCTTTAATGATTTTGTTGCAACACACCTCGGCGGTTGATAAAGATTTTCCACTGCTATTTTAATAGCATAATCTGCTAAATTCTCCCTTTGTCTGAAAATATGATGATAATTATTGCAAATCGCTTCTCTCTCCATCACCAAATCAATCAACCAACTAAACGTTTCAGCTGTATAAAGTCAACAAACTGACGCCACAACGGTATCATGCTTTCATATCATGGTAAACACACAGCTCGCGTACATATTTGCTTAGCGTTAAAGTAGACAAGGTTCATTATAAGAGGTGTGTGTACGTGTGTGTGTGAGTGAGGGCGGGGAATGATAAAAAGCAAGGCCTGGGAGTCAGGTGACATTACATCAGGGGTCAGATAAGAAGACAGGAATGACATTTGTCAACAGAAGCACTTTGAATGAAATTCATTGATAAAAAGTCAAATGTTAGAAAGGAATAACGAGTCTGGTGTATATGATAATCAGAATAAAAACAGAGCCACTCAAGCCCAGTTCCCAGTGGGCTGAACAACACTAAAGTGAATCAGTATTTCAATTCACTTGTAAATGCTGCTGCATCTCTTTTGTCAAGGGACTCCGTGTTAGTGTCAAGGCATGAATCAAAGCTCAATTTGACCAAGAGAAAGAAAGAAAGAAAAGAAGCTCAGATGTTCATCGTTTTTTAGAATGGGGAATGTTGCTGCGTTTCAGTGGGATTCAGCCGGGGTCAACACACACACACACACACACACACACACACACACATGCTCGCCTGCAAACACAGAGACTGACTCATTTTAGTTGAGTAATTGTCTTTTTCATTAGGACTGATTGAACCCCTGAAGGAATTCTCAAACAAGGAATAGCCATGAAGCTCGAATGTGAGGTTTTAAATGGAGGAATCTGAGAGAGAAATTTCCTCCCCCTGCTCCTCCCCCAACCTCTCTCTCTCAATGTGAATTTTCAATTTCAGTCATGCTTTATTTGCATGAACGGTTCGTGGCAATTCCTGCAACATCAACAAGATGACAGGTTGTAAGTAGACTGACTAATGCAAGATGACAATATATAAGCTGTGCAATTATTTGGATGATAATGCTCTTCACAAGAAATGGTGAAATTGGGAACCAGGAAAAATATATACTGTACATGCATGTACAAATAAATATAAATATCTGCATCTTCTCAAAAAATAGCCCCTACAAGGAGTAGAGAGACGATTTGGAAAGTTAACTTATGTCTGGTGTTTACGATGCTGCAGAACGTTTTGGCTAATGCACTTATTACACAGATTTCTCCATAATTTTTGACATCCCAGCGGCCACCAGCCTTCCAGATCTCAGAAAAGTCAGTAAATCCTATTCCCATCACCATACTGCTCAAGAGTTAGAATGGCTTCTCTGAGCTTAGAGCCATGTGGTGCCATCTTTGTTCTTATGTGCTCAAACTGCATAATGTCCTCTTCTCACAGCCTTTGTTTTTATATTTGACTGCATGATAGTTTAGTATCAAGCCCAAACATGTTCAATATTGAGCACATAAATTAATACAAAAATATTAATTTGCATTCAAAAGTTACATAAGCAAATGAGCAAATTGTTAATAGTTTCATAACCAAGATAAAGGCCACTGTGACATCACAATTAGGAATAACGCATTATGAAATACAACTGACTTTTGAAAAAGAATATTCTAAAGTAAAAATGAGTTGAAAAGAATGATGCAATGGTCATTCATAATAATGAATGGAGCTATAGTAATTTATTGCATCTTTTTATTATTTACGTGATCCTTTTTATTTATTTAATTTTGCACAGTTTGGGCTCCATAGGTTCTGCAGTATATCTCGTCATGAGACAGATATCAGTGCATCTAGTCGGCTGTTTGTCTGTAATTTTAGCCCCCATCCTCTCTCTCACCTCATCTATTAGATCTCTCTGAATGTCTGCCACCTCGCCCAAATGTCACTCTTTCATTCTCTTCCACATATCATTAAAAATCCATTTACTGGCAAATGAAAAGATTTAGGTCCATTCTGAACAACGCAACCATCTATTCAGGGTCCAAATCCTCATATAAAAAACAACTTACAAGCCCGAGAATTTCGAGCATGTCTAAAGGACTGGCAGAGGTCTTTTAACTGTGGTTCAAAGCTATGTTAAGTGTGGGAATCAGAATCTTTTCTCCTGAGACTAATAGCAGGAAGTACAATAGCGTGCTTTTGATCTTTCCTCCAGCATGTATTCCTCTACACTTCTCCTCCTCCATCATCTGACTCATTCATCGCTCCATTCTCTGGAGAAATTATGCTAATCAGGGCGAGCCAGGTACTGTTAAGCATCAGCAGTATCCAGTGAGGGGTGCAGTGCAGAGATAGGTGAGCAATTCTCATTTCAGCTAATTATGGTCCTGTCTTGCCAAATTGCAGCATACGCAACTGACCTGGGAGTATCTCTTTTATCCTGATCCAGCATAGATGGGTTATTGGAACATTAATTTCTCAACTTTATTAGCAAATGCATAGTTCCTCCAGCAAGCACTTTTTCTGACATTTATTTTTCTTTTCCTATAACAAATGAATAATGATGATCTTGATAATGCTAATTAAATGAATCATCGTTTGACATTTTGGGAAATACGCTCAGACGCTTTCTTACAGAGAGTAATATGAGGAAACTGATACCACCCTCATGTGAGCACCAATCCTCTAATTTACTCTCCACAAAGAACAAATAAGTGTATTTCTTCAAATGTCAAACTCTTCCTTTAATCATTCCTGATATAACACCTCAGAGAAGGTTTTGCCAAACTGTGCATTTGGTAGATGTCAGATGTAATTGTCCTCGCTGCAGAAAATAACAGATGGCATTGACCACATTACATCAAATCTGGTGCAGGCAATTCAAACAGTGTTTCGTAACTCCTGGTGTAGAATATATACAGAATATCTCAAGGGATGGAAACAAGTTGGCTGTATCAAACTGTGTACCCCAGACTGCTTAGGCTTACAGTGTGTGTATGTGTGTACATTCAAGTGTGGCACTGTTCTGGAGTTTCAATGAGGATTAAGACCATTTTCCAGACGTCCAGATTTCTTTCTTCTCTCTAAAGACCCATCTGATATCCCAATCCTCTCAGATCCACAAAAGGCTGAGATGCACACACAATTCAATCAATATCCTCCTTTCTTTGACACTCATGTCAAGGTCATGCATACAGCAAAGCCTTTGGGTGATGCATAAAAAGATGAGCGCCGGGGCATTGAAATGCATTATTGTAGACAGGAGCTTTAAGTTGTATTTATTTATAAGCATTGGACGGGAATAAATTAACATCATGAAAGCCATTTTAATCTCTTATATCATATTAGCTGTCTCCTGCAATATTGGCACAAGGCTAGGTGAGGGATGAGGAAGGGGATAAGGAAAGCTAATCACTGCCAAACAGCACCTCTAGGATTTTGGAAATATTGAGAAACTCTTTTCTATCCTATACAGCTCAGATGGATGTGTCAGTAAGCCCCGTTATTAAATCCACGAAGGAAATTTGTCCTCATTTTATGGTGGTCACATTTCCAAATGTTCAAAAGAAACAATCTGTGTCTAAAAGGAACATCATAGCATTTTTGTTCTTATAAAACAAATGTTTCTCCCATCAGAGGAAGATTAACCCATTGGTGTTCGTCGCTGTGGGTCCTACTGTCTTTCAAAGACGGGTGTAGGAATGCAAGGACAAATTCAGGCTTTTCTTCTTAATTACAGAAATTTGTCTTGATATTTATATTTCTTTATGTAAATCATGCACTGGACCATAGACAGTTTCATATAATTTGGCATATATTTTGTGTTAAAGGGACCAACTAGTATCTATGACAGCCCGTTGATTTTTAGATAAAACACTGAAAATAAGAGATAAAAAGTTGGAGTTATGAGATAAAAGAAATCATAATTATGTGATAAAAGCCGAAAATTATGAGGTACATCATCTCATAGTTATAACCCACCAATGATGGGTGATTTTTTAAATCAAGGCTAAGTTTTCATCACTTTTTTTTTAAGTTGGCAGAAATGGGCTTCCATATGCAGCTAAGTGTAAGAATGGGTCGGCCCAGACAATAGGTTGTGTACCCCTACCTATGTGCACAATAACATAATAACATCTAGATAATCTCACCTCAATATGAAGAAACAATTGAATATTTTATTTTAAAGAAAGAATGTATAATTCTTTTGCCTTTGCATCAGGAGTTAAAAAAACAAATGATCATGTCTGGACTCTATGGCTCCTGTAACTCAAAATCTATAACAGCTCGCCATTGCACTGAGCGTTTTAATAAGTGAATAACAACCCTGTGATAATGCTAAAGAAAGAAGAGAAAAGCTTCTCAGTGAGTGACACTGTCACATTAATCTGGAAGGATCACGCAGTGTTTACTGTTTCCTGATACTGATTAACATTAAACTTCCTCCTGGAGCCAGAGATAAATGTTGTCAGTACTGAATGTGTATGAGGCACAGTCAATAAAGATATGTGCAGATGGGTTTGCTGCCTTACATGCCAATTTGTGTTGTGATTTCAGGGTGGCTTGCAAAATAGATTTCCCCATAGGCATACACACATTTAATCATAAACTCCAGACAGACACACACGCAAGCAAGCATGGCACTCACACAGACTCACACACTTCAAATTTAGTTTATATCAATACATAATGATTCATTAATATTTCTCTCATAAGTACTATTAACAATAATGAACTGTGGAGCTGACACACACCGTCCTTACACTGTTGTCATCAGTGCTATTTTTCTTTTACTGCCTGCATTACGTCAGAGGAGGAAGGTCCTCGTCGGCCACCGTATGATGTCGTGGCGTTTGCTGACGTGCCTAAACTTCCCACAGCTAGACGAGTGCCGTTAACTGTCGTTTCCAGATACTTCAGTCTGACTTTGTTTTCTTACACGTTACATTCACCACCGGACAGTGTGACATTTAGTGTTTCAAGATGAGGCGCGGGAATTTGGGTAAGAGACAAACGCGCTTCTTGATCTTACGATGTTACATTAGCTTGCTTGCTAGTTAGCTAGCTAACGTTAGCTAATGTTGTTGCTAGCTCAGTATGAATGGATGCTTGTTGTTGTGTTCACTCTAGGCCACACCACAGGATTTAGGTGGCTAACTAACGGTGTATTTATAATTCTTGTCGTTTCATAAAGGTGAAGGAGGCTATGGGAATTATGTAGCGAGTGGATACAGTGTGCATGAAGAGGAAAATGAACAGCTACAGGAAGGACTGAGGACTAAAGTCAGCGCTTTGAAAAGTGTAAGTACCTAATGACGAAATGTACTAATTACACTAACTACTAGTATGTACTAGTACTACTAGTACATACTAGTATGTTTTATTATTAATGAATGCTAGAGAAAAGGCTGCCCGTCATAGCTGAGGCAACATCTGTGTTGTCTGTTTGTCTCCTATGAAAATATGTATAATTGTTTTAAATGTATGTTTGGATAGCTAACTGGAATTGATTTTTATCTCATGTACTGTAGGTTTAAATCATTTTGACTAATTGTTTTACACTTTAAGAATTGTTATTTACATGTTGTTGCATGATATTTACAGCTGACTATAGAGATTGGAACGGAAGTGAAATACCAGAATAAAATGCTGGAGGACATGGTGAGTTTCACTTTCTCTTATTACTGACCTAACAGTGACACTAAATATGAGTAGTAATCAAATTCTTTAATGAAGTAAAATTATACCAAAATGTAACAATAGCCTACAGTAATCCTTACAAGTAATAATCCTGCAGTCAGACTCTCATTTATGTAAAGAAGCATTAACAGCAAAATGTGCTTAAACAATTAATATTTAAATCACTTATCATGAGTGTCATGCTATTATTTTGCTAAATGTTTCATCAATTCATTAACATGTAAGTGGCATTTAAATGTGGCAGCTGGTGGAGAGGTCACTACTTTTTGACTGCTATATATGTTTACGTTTATGATTTCATATACAAAAGGGGAATAAAGTTGTGGTAGAAACCTGTACTGGCTTATATGAAAATGACACCAAAAGGCATACAAACAGTAAAATACACACAAATCAAAATCATCATCACAATTTAAATGTTAGAATTATAAACAAAGAAAAATCACAATATAAGTGTAGCATCAAAAGATTTAGAGTAATTGTAGTAAGTGATGAACATAATTTTCATAATTTGAACATAATTTCATAATTCGTGGAGTACAATAATTTCCTCTGAAATGTAGTGGAGTAGAAGTATTAAGTGCCACAGAACTGTACTTAGCACAGTACTTGAGTAAATACATTTGGTTACATTCAACCACCATCAAGTGATACAGTATGTTTTTTTTTTTTCTGGTCTGCCTGGACTTTACACTTTTTATCCCTCTGTCACACACCAGGACACAGACTTTGACTCAACAGGCGGCCTGCTTGGTGCCACCATCGGCAGAGTGAAGCAGCTGTCCAGGGGCAGTCAGACTAAACTGTTGTGCTACATGCTGCTTTTCTGTTTGTTCGTCTTCTTTGTCCTGTACTGGTTCATCAAGCTGAGGTGATAGGAGGACCCTGTTGAGCTCCACATCTTCCTCCCCGGTCTGTGCCACGCTGATGCATCTCACAACTAGACCACCATAATAATGCTGAGGAAAGGCAGGGATATTTTTTCCCTGTTGTGTTTCAGTTTAACAGGTGCCCATGTGTCTGAGGATTTCATAGAATGACCCCAAATTTGAGTCATGAAAAGTCTCCTACTGATGCTACTTGAGGGACCCCAAAAAAGAAAAACATGATGATGATTTATGACAATGTGAAGTGGGAATCTTGTATATCTGAAGTTGACACTGTCACTTTCTGTGTACTTGATATCAGCCCAAATTACATGGGTTGAGAAGATGCGATATAACATTAGACATGTAGCCTTTAGAAGATACTACTGTCATTAAACCTTAATCCAGTAGTGGTTACATTGTGTAAGAAACAATGATGCAACTATGCTGATGCAGCCAAAGTGACTGAGATATAGAATGATACCTGAAATAATCTTTCACATTTTCTTGAGGAATGAATAGATACATTACAACATTAGGCACCCGCATAAAAAATAATAGCAGTGTTCTTTATTATTGTTTCAAATTCATTGTAAAAATGTTTTTTAATGTAAATAAACAAATTTTATGCTAAAAATTGAGTGTGCTCCTTGCATGTGCTGGAAACATAAAAATCCCGCTGTGTTTTATGAATTGGTCAATGACACAAAAAGTCTTTGCTGGATATTTATTGGACACAAAAGTCATTTTTATACATAATTTTTTTTAGTCTCTTCTAAAAATATAGGTTGAATCTTTCAAGGATGATCAAAGTTTAACTGAACTAATTACACATTACATAACAATAAAATTAGGTTGTTGGCTATTTACATTTGTAAAGTTGATAGGAAGAGAGGACGGAGCTTCATCTTGTGTTTGAAAAAAGGATATTTTCTCTCTGACTTCATACGTTAGAGTAAACACAATGAAAGGCAAATTTCAAAATCAAACTTCCTTGTAAATGTCAAGAGGTTAAATATTCCAGAACTGCACTTAGGTGATCTATGTTTAACAATGAATGATTAGCACTTTATCAGCAGTGTTGATGACATCACTTCCTGGGCATTGTGTCCATGTACTTGGCGATGATTCCCAGCATGACCTCATCAGCCCCTCCACCAATCGACATTAACCTGGAATCCCTGTGGAAGCATAATAAAACCTGTTTTTTTTATTTCTGTATCAATCATCTTCAGCTTCTGAGTCACTTAAAAAAATGCAGCAATTGTTTTTTTCTCTCACTGAAAGCCACAGTGGCTGCCTCGCTCAGCTGCATTATTTACCCCGTCAGTAGATGTCAGCACAGTGTTAAATAATGGCTTAGAGAATCTGAATCAACCACAGTGTTACTTTATCATACACTGAATAAACAAATGAGGAGACTCCCAGTCCAACAATGCACAGCAGGAGACTGAGCCAAAAAGACTTGTTATTACTCGATCACATTCTGTGTTTCTGTAAAATTGAACAGAATAAACTAAACCAGCTGAAGCATGACAAATTTCTTTGGCCTCACCCAGGAGAATATAAACACACACGTCCACAAGATTAAAAAAACATCACAATAACAGAGCAAAGATCTCCCAATTTTACAACAGTCAGTGCATTCATACCCATGGTGTCCAGCTTACAAACTCATTTAAGTGTACTGTAGTTGGATGGCCACATTAACTGGGATAAAAGAACCTCTAGATCTTTTTCTTTGCCAGGGTCGTTTCTTTTGTCGTGTCATCAATCTGATTCTGACTTTGCAATTAAGGAATCTTGTTTAATGTCCATGTACAATATACTGACCAAGAGCTTAATCAAGCTCCTGCCAACTGGTGAGGTTACTGTTCCCATAGAAACATTACACCCTCACAAGGGTGCACACAGTTGGCTGACTAGTGCTGAAATGGCATGGTTTTGAATCAATATTATTAGTTTTTGAATGAGATGCGGTAAAAAAGAGATTGAAAACAGTGCTTTATGTTGGGGAAAACAGTTTTAAAACCAGATCACTAAACAAAACATTATACAACCCAGATTCCAAAACAGTTGGGACACTGTTAAACAAAACAGAATATAATAATTTGCAAATCCTTTTTGACAAATTCTCAATTGAAAAGGCAATATATTTAATGTGTTACCTCATCAACATTTGATTTTTGTAAATACATGCTTATTCTGACTTTGACGACAGAAAAACGTTTCAAACAAGTTGGGATGGGAAAAACAAAAGACTGGGAAAGTTGTGGAATGCTCCAAACAATGCCTGTTCCACATTCCACAGGTAAACAGTTAATTGTTAACAGGTGATAGTATCATGATTGGGTATGAAACACATGATCGTATAAACGATATTACTACATGACCAGTCTCACCTGTAAAATCTGCTGACCAGTACTTCACTGGTGAAGCCCATCCCTCCCCAATACTGGAGACAGCTGTCGCTCAGCTCCCTGGCAAGGCGGCCTCCCTTTAATTTAGCCATGGATGCCAGCTTGGTGACATCATTGCCTTTAATGTATAATGCTGCAGGGGAAAGGAGGACAGATGAAATGAGTGACTGGCTCTGATTCAGGGTTTTTCCCCATTCAGACCTTTTCCCAGCATTTCATTTGATCAATGCCTCTATTGTAGGTAACCTCCCGAGGATCATGTGTGAGCTGCGTGATTTTTCCTGTTTCCGTGTGTGTGTGTGTGTGTGTGTGTTTATCCACCTGTGCCAAACAGATGCAAACGCTCTGATCTATTCCTGGGCAAGCAAATTAGACGTGAACTGCTACCAGCTAGATGAAATCAATCAAAGCTGCTAGCCACTGAAGTGGTTACAAACACAAGGAGGGAAATTATGAGACCTTGGAGGCCTGCCCGACAGATGCACCCAAACATTCACATCATAAACACTGCAGCGCAAAGCACTTTTATTTTGGAAGAGCTGGGTATGTGCCAGTTTTTCAGGTAGCCAAGCCTGAACTTAGTTTTTGAACTTATGCCAGTACACACAAAAGCAACAATAGGCTGGTGGAAAAGGTTGTCTCTACATATAAAATTGTCCTAAGTTCTTTGACAAGGAAATATTGATTAACACAAATAACAATTACAAATACAGTTTCAATATAGCTTAAAAAAGATTGAATTCCAGCCTCTTAAACATGGAATGGAAATCAAGACTCAGTTTCAGGTAACTTATCTATGAAATTCTTCCGTGTGTTCCTTTAGCAATCTAGTAGTAAGGAGTTTTGTTGCTAATGCTTACAATGACTGCTCTGTCTTTAGGCAGACAAACACATTTGCACCACATTGCTCTCCAGCCTGCTCTATGCCCTCTTTGTCTTTTAAACCAACCTGCTGCATCACACGTGGACAAACTTTCCACTCGAGGCTAGTTTGGCATTAGCATCATTTTCCCACAGAGCTGACTCAACTGAGGCCTTTGTTACTCAAGTCTTATCTATAGTATTAAGTATCATGATGCCAGCTGCATGCAGTCATTTGGTATGGACTTCCTTCAATACTGTAATCGCAAATCCAAGCATGCATGTTCAAAATTCCATCCTGGATTTTCACAGAATTTTACATATGCAATATCTGGAGGAGAAATAACGATCTATTTCATCTTATGAAGAAGACTTGAATGTTGCAGATATGTGCATATTTTGAAAAATAAATGTTATTCATACAGACAAACATGGGAGACATGAAGAGAGAACAGAGACATTCAGATGCAGCCAACGATACTAAACTAACGTTAATCTTAAATTTTGTCTCATGACCCCACCTGTAGCACGGTAGAGGAGGGAGCGGAGCAGCTCGACCTCCGTCTGCAGCTCCGCCAACCTGAAGTGAACCGCTTGGTGGTAGAGGACGGGCTGCTTAAAGATCTTCCTCTGCCGCGTGTACTGGATGGTCTCCTGGATGACGTTGTCCATCGTGGTCAAGACTAGAGGCGTTAAGACAGAGAGAGTTGTGACCTCACTACTACTGTTGTGTGCTGGTTGGGATAGAGCAAGTTTTTATTTCTTTAATGGCAGTGTCTCTAATTAATGATATGATTCCCCGAAGTTTGCAGTCAGATTCTGAACAGCCTCATTTCTACTGAGTAGTTTCTCAGAAGTTCTACCCAAGAAAATATTGACTCAGGCTTGTTTAAATTAAAAGCAAACAGCTTCATTACAGAGGATTAATGGCTTGAACTCCCTATGAACTCCCTCATTTTTTGGAAACCGAAATGATACTTAAATACTTTAAACTGTAGAGATCACAGTAAGATGTGTAGGAGGCAAATGAGACGTTGGGAAAAACAGAAGTAAGAGTGAAAGTGAAGGATAACGTGAAAAAGTCAAAAAAACTGTGAAAGATGATGTCCGATGGCCGGAGGGAGAGACAAAGAAGAGAGATGAAGAATTGTGAGACTCACTGTTGGCCACTGCCCAGAGCCTCTCTTCCTGGAACTGAAGCATCTGATAGGTGAAGCCCATGCCTTCCTGGCCGATGAGGTTCTTGCAGGGAACGCGAACGTCATCGAAGAACACTTCAGCTGTGTCTGATGACTTCATGCCGATTTTATCAATTTTCCGTGCAATGTGGACTCCTACAGCAGGAAGGACAGGAAATCAACGTCATGCATCTTGGCAAAGGCACGCTAATAATAACAAACCCTATTGATAGAACAGATACAGAAATTCTGCAGGAGGTTATTTTAGGGTTCAGGCAGTAAATCATAGAACTGAACAAACACACAATCTTAAATTAGAGGATCAATTCTGGATGCACTTGAATCCCAGATGACGAATTAAAATATTTCAACGGACTCCTACCTGGCAGGTTCATGGGCAAACAGATGAGAGATTTGTTCCTGTGCGGGGGCCCGTCGCTGGTGTTGGCGAGGAGACACATCCAGTCAGCCTGGGTACCGTTAGTGGTCCACATCTTTCCCCCGTTGATCACATATTCATCCCCTTTCCGCACTGCCTTGGTAATGATACCTGCATCGGCATGTGGTGGAGTGTGTAATGGATGGAAAGAGAGTGAAAATTGGGAAGATGAGTGTCAGGACAGAAGGTTAAATGAAAAGCTTCAATGCATGAATACTCAAAGAAATACAAATTTGGCCCTAAATCAAAAGACTTGCGTCTGAAGCTGGTGTATTAATCGAGTAATCCAGAAAGACAGAAGCCAAAAAGTGTTGAACTTAGCCCCATTTACACTGTGTTGCATTCAGCATGCCATTGTTCTCTCCTGAGATAATATCAGTGCCAAATTGATTGAAAAACTGCTGTGTTTCTGGCTCCTCTATCATTTTCGCAGCTCTGGTGGATTAAAAACAGCCCTTCAGGGGCTAAAGAAGGAAATTAATCATATGATATAAATGACCAGAATATGATGAAGGAGAGACGTACTTGAGACATCAGAGCCGGCTCCGACTTCACTGACACCGAGACAAGCCACTTTGTCCCCCATGATGGAGGGAATGAGGAACTCTTTCTTTAGCTCAGCTGAACCAAACCTACACACATACACACAGAAATGAAAATATATTAGTAACTTTTAATAAGCAGTTACTTTTGGACACGTAGGAGAATCCAATACTTTCTATATCTAAAAGTTGTGTGACTGTACAGTCCACCTGTGGCAAGACAGAGCAGTACAGTGTGTGCTTTAAAACAACACCACCGTGTTTGAGGCAATTACAGCTCCACTGCAGCAGAGGAGGGAGTCTTTCCCTGAAGCTCCTGCTATCCCCCTTTATTTTCCCTTTTTTTTCTGCTCTCTTAGTGCCTAGAACTCGTTGCAGGCTAGTGTACATCCCCTAATTAAGCTCCTGAGACTCCCAACTGTCTATTGCACTAAATTCTGTCTTGTGTCACCAGCAGCTGTTTCATGACAGGAGGATATCACACAATAAGCCAAGGCCCTGTGTGGGGGAGACAATTACCACACATATTAATACACACACCCTCCAGGTAGTGTGACTTTGATGAAGGTTCTGTCCAACAAGCTGTATTTTTTAGTGTAAGTATTAGACAACAACTAAGATACCTAACGCCACAGTTCACATTAAATGAAAGGTGCAATATGTAAGAATTGACCACCTGTCAGATGTCACTCCAAACACATGGGTTAGGTTGGTATTAAGAGAAAGTTGGTCAGAATGTGAAACTTCACGACATTAAGTTAAACCTGTTATTTCCTCCAGTTCTGTTAATTTTAGGTAATTTTGTATGTTTTTTACCGAAATTGTAAATGTTCTTACTTGACTCACTGATCATATACTGCAGTCTGGTCAATATCAGTTATGTCATAGTTATATCTATAACTGCATGCATATAATAATGAGTGGCTAAGATGATCCTTAGTTTCTAATCCTCTGCCTCCAGTTTAGATTGCTGTCATAATAAGTTAATGGAAACAAGTGCATCACATTTTTTCACTTTTACTGAGAAAACTATTAAAATCATGATGATGTGACATTTTTTGTGGTCTGTACCAAACAAATATGTTTTCTTATATCTGAAGAAAAGATTTGTAGATCATGGCATCTCTGCAGTACCGCATTAACTGTACAGCCCTAACTAAAATAAACACATGCTCAGCTAAGCTAACTAAGAGCTGGACCAAAGAATGAAGAAAATGTCTGAAATAAAGGTGCTTCTTCCATAGTTTGAACATGGTTTGATGTTAAAAACTTAAACTCAAGTGTCAAACACATTACAATTATGCGCATGCTAAACAGGGTGACAGTTGTTGCCAGGGGTAGCAATATAAGCAACTCTTATCATCTCAGAATGAAAAATGCTTCCCTGTAGCGTGGATGTTTGAAAAGGTGCTCCAGCACTGATATGAGTGGCTCTAGTGGTGGTGTGAAGAGGGAAAAACAAAAAGGAGCCACTGACTAGTTACTGTTCTACTGTTAAGATAAGGCAGCAGTGGAGGGAGATTTGTGACCCTGGCAAAGCGTACATTTACACAAAGCCGCGCCGCCAACCCCAACTGTTGGGAGTTGACTTTAGGGGAAATAGTGAAAACACTGGATTTGGGGACTGTAATACTAAGCTGCAAACGTTTCACCTAGGATAAATATCAGCAGATTGCTTCTTTGCTCATGAACCATAAAGTACTATATGTGGGATTTTACCTGGCTAGTGCAGGAGTAGCCATATCAGTCTGTACACCGATGGCCATGGGAACGCCTCCGCAGCGGATGTTGCCCAGCTCCTCTGACACTGCTACATTGTAGCTGAAGTCAAGACCCAAGCCTCCATATTCTGCATGAGACAAACACATACCACTTTAACTACTGCAGAGACTCTAAGGATGACAGTTCACTTAACATTGTGTAGATTCTTGTGTGAAGATTACTTTTTTCCTTCTTTGGATAAATATCCACGATCGCCACATTAGTCACCTTAAACTAGCCTTGCACCCACCTTCCCTTCCTCCCTTCCATCTTTGCTGTTATCTCTGTAATAAAATCACTGTCTAGCATGTTTCTGCACACATACATACATACATAATATTCTGAACTGGGCCTTTGGCACTGGTGCATGCACTCAAATTAATTACAGGATGTTATCACTAACTGCCATCTGTAATTAGGTGTAAAAAGCACTGCTGCGAGATCAGTGGCATGCTGCAGATAAGGGTCACTGTCATCTCAGTGTCATATCATCCGTTCTGCTTAGTGTATCAAACTTGATTTTCATCTCTTAAACAACCCATTTACTGAGAAAGTAAAAAAATAGGGGTCTATTGGCAGAAGAGACATTTACAGAGACCTCAGGTCCTTAATGGAGTTGAACGGGTGCATTGCTGTGTTTAAAACACCACTTCCTGTCATAAAGAGCCCTCTCTTTACTTTTCCTTTCTTTTGCCTTTCATCATCCATTGCAGAATTCATTGTGAAATGAACAGCCTGGTTTTTATACTAATATACTTTGTGCTAAAGGCCAATTTTCTGCCCGCTACACATGGAATTAGCTAGCTATTGTACTTGCTTTTATTCTGCATTTTTCTCAAATCGTTTGCGGTCAACATGCACACATCCAAATCCTTTCAAAAAGAAACAATATGATAATGAAACCATTTGAAAATGACTCTTCTCTCTGCAGTACTAAAAACTAGACATCAACATCTCGTCATCTGGTCCAGCAAACAAACAGTTAATTTAGGATAGATATAGAGTAATAATGTCCAGTCAGCCAAAAGTAACAAGACTGAGTATTGATGAAATGCTCTGTGCAGTTTTCCAATGACTAAAACACAGTATGCCCGCCACTGCATGGATACTAACAGTGACTGACAACAAATAATTGTCAGTGAATTCATCACATGGAAGCCTCCAACTCCAGCAAAGTGGTTTAATATCACCTGTCAGACTAGTTATCGAATAATGGAAAGCTCTGTCTGGCAGGCTGTCAGAGAGAGACAGGGAATGAAAAGAAGGAGAGAAAAATAAATGGGGACAGAGAAAGAGAGAGATGTAGTGGGACAAGCAAACAAGGGAGTAGGGGAGCTAAACAAAACAGAGGAAACAGGTGCAGCTGTGCAGCGATAAGTCTCTGAGCCCTGGAAACCCTGCGGTGGATAATGTGGACGAAGGGAAGCATCAAGGTTTATCCCACTTTAAGCAAAACAGCAGGCCGTCTGGTTGAACAAGCAAGCAGAAGAAAAACAAACATAATTCTGTCACAAATGTCAATCCTATGTGCATATGTTTCTTCTGAACGCCAGATGTTCCTCAGCGTAGGTCCTCGTCGGATGGAGCTCCATATGAAACACATGTTGGAGGATTAAGACAGAGAAAATTTAAAGGTGCAGCACGAAGAAGGGAGTAGCAAAGTTTCTGAATCTTTCTGTATTGAATATACACAGAAACACGGGGGACCTGATGACAAAACCATGACATGCACTATTATTCAAACCTTGAATACATTCATCACCATTACGGTATGAAGGACTGTAAAATCTAAAAAAAGTCACTGTGTTAGTAATGTTTCTGGCCAGACTAGCCATTGTAACGCATTTATCACAGTGTTGCTAAAGGAGAAAAAGTGAGGAAGAGAACAGCCTGCTCACACAAGTCCCTCCAAGAGGTTAGTCATCTAAACAGTAGTTAAAAAACTGTTTTAAAGGAAAACTGTGCTAGCTGCCAGGTTCTATCTGTCAAGCAGGAGACAAGAGGCCATTGGCATGAAGTTCAGATACATCCCTCTCAGAGCAGAGGAAAACAGGCCCATAGCCAAGGGTCATCCCTGTCCTCTCCCCAAATGTGGCTGCCTTGAGAAAACTTCCTGTTCTCATGTTTTCAAAGGTTATAATGCCTTTCCTCATGCATGGAAAAAGAGTGGAAAGATAAGTGTGGAGTGTTCTTGTCAGTGGATTAAATGAGGGGATATGCTGCATGGCACCAAAAGATGTAAACAGGGGCATTAACTTTATTGCCAGTTACGGACATATGACCATGTAAAGTTCAAACCCCGGCATAAATCTGTTAAGTCCATTTCCAGTGCTCTGTGTGGCCGGATTTTTAGTCATCGATGCTCACGGAGGAACACATTCATTAAATCCTAGAAACAGGAATTGAAAATAGGTCTGATTCTGATTTTTGAGTTGACTGTTAGGGCTAACTCTCGATTTGTTTTATGCACTCATTCTTTTCACTATTTCAGGGACATTTTTTTATTTGTTTTTTAGATAGTGATGGCAGAGAGTAGGGTGGCACAATATGGTAATTGCATTATAATTGTCATTGTAACTAAAAAAGCTATTACAATCATGATGATGTGACATTTGTTGTGGTTTGTTCCAAACTTTTCTTACATCTGGAGAACAAGATTTGTCGATCAGGGCATCTCTGCAACACTACCGTACTTCATTATCATGCTGATTTGCCACACAATTTACCTTTTCTAAAAAATTGCAGCTACTGCAATTTGGATATTGCACTTGATAATTTCCCCATCAACTGTGCAGCCTGAAGAGAGAGATGAAAATCAAGACTGATTTGCAACAGGTCCTCTGCCAGCTTCAAACTGAATGTTGTAGTTCAGGGTTGACATCTTCACACCTAAACTACGAGTTTAGGGGCCCTTAAGATTTGTTTTACATTGTGACTTAGACAACATGGCACTGTTAAATATTAATTAAGACAATAAAACCAAACCAAAACAAATAATTTAGTCTTACAGTGTGATGTTTAGAGTGTAATCATTTCAGTAATTAAGTATAAGGTCAGATGATTTCACTTGTTACCCTTCAAGACCTTTCTAAAGTTGAGCATCTGAAACAAAAGACAGAATAAGATATATGGCGAGTTCTATTCTGACTCAGACCACCAGATGAAACATTTCTCCATTGAACAGACTTCTTAATCCCTTTTTCCCATTCCTGTAATCCGAGCCTTTAAGACAATTAACTCTAGCAGAATTGTTAGAGAGTCTGCTTCATTAGTCAGCACTTCAGCAAAGGGACATGTGGTTACTCAAGCTGCACACTTTTCTGAAGACATAATATGGCGGCAACTTTTTCTAATTTTCTAATATTCTAGAAAATATTAAGTCAAATGCAGCTGAAATTCCATAGTAGCAATTCTTTTTGAATAGAGTATAATGTTTGTCTAAAATATCTAAAACATTGTTTACATTTCAAATGTTAAAGACTAGAATTATTGACAAAACACTATACTGCTGGTGCATGATGTCAATTTAAATTGCATACTGAAACATGTCAAATCAACACCCTGACAGCTGTTTCTGAATGACAAGGTTTAATTAACCCACTAACATTGTTTTACAAATAGTACTTCTTAAGCTTGTCACTTGCTGTATATGATAGCAGGTAATCTACCACCTGATAATACAGTGTGTCTCCGCCTCTCTAATCCTGTCAACTAATGCCTCAGGCTTGTGTACTCAGCACTTTTTAATTCCCTCATCCTCCCTCTTCTTTGACCTACAGACTTGTAGTGAAGTCTGTGTCACAGAGCTCAGTGTCCAGCACTATTGTTCACAGATTTATTCTTTTCAGCATCAGAACAGCAACTTCAGCTGTGAGAAGTTACAATGAGTCTATTACCGTGGGAATAACTATGAAACTTAACATCTATGCTGTCTGATTGTCAAACATGTCCCACAAATCTCCTCAAATATTTAGATCAAAGCATAAATTACAACCACAACTTTTTTTGTAGTCTTGTACTGCGCGGAGCCTGTCCCGCCTCCTCCTCTACTCCAGCAGTGACACAGCTGGGTACACATCTGGAAGTGGGCTATACTGTAGAAGACAGCTGTTTTGGGATGTTGCTGTGACACTAACCCATCAACACAGTGGAAACACTCCTAAACCAGACCAGCTGTAATGTATGGCTCTCTGACAGAAAAAAGAAATGTATGGAAAGTGGATTCAGCTGTGAGGCGAGATGAGCCAAATGCTGCTTGAAGATGAGACGATCAAACTGCGCACAGTGAAGGATCCCTCCCACCTATCCCTTAGTTCAGTGTTACTGATATTCATGTGTATTCTTGATTTAAAAATGTAATATTTATGTTGTGAAAAGGCCTTTTCAACTCATAGACATGTTACAGATTTATTAAGGGAGTTTTTGCAATGGCAACAGAAACAGCACGTCCCAAAAACATTCATCATGTAGGCTGAGGCACAGACTAATCGGCCAATCGTCCATATCCATATGGATAACTAACTTAATTGCCAAGAAAACACATGGACTCAAGTCCGTGCCAGGAAATGCCCTACAAACACTTCCAGAGCAACTTTTAGGTCATGCATATACAGTATATTCTCCAAACACATGCTCAACTGCCTTGAGTTTTTAACAGTTTTTTAATGCTCATGCCCATTTAATGTATCCAGGTTAACACAGGTAGGTCTTTAGAATTTTGCAGACATGTCTCCACAAAGTTGTGAATTAACTTATTCAAATTTCACTGGATTTGCTTGTTAACCACTCTGTGTGAGACTCTATCAGGTAAAACGGCTTTTGTTTCCAAAGTCAAGAAAGGTGCACTGAGTCTGGCACCTGATGTGTTGGTTATTATCATTTCCCCACAGGCTTATTATCTCCTTCGATTCTTTCACAAAAAACAAACCTCCTCTTAAATTAAAAAGGCTTCTGGGTCTTTAAATCAAACAGACTCTGCTCCAAATAAAGAACAAAAGCCCATCAGATTAATTAAACTCTCAATATATTTTTTAGAAGGAGTTGTCAAAAATCCTAAATTCCTTTTCAGTCGCAGGGGATTGAGTCTGTCCAAGCATGCACTGCCAGTCAATTACAGATCCAAGAAAGATACAGGTGGAGAAACAAACACCAACTTTCACTCCTGCGGGGCAGTTTCATGCCAAACTCCACAACAACGGGATTGGAGAATTGGAGATTGTTGTTTTAAGGTGCTAATCATCAAGCTACCTAGTCCGCCAGTGCATTTATGAAATAAATGTTGTACTTTTTGGTTTGCCAATATCAATCTGTCAGGTCAGTAATCTATCACTCTTACCAACTGGTTTGTTGACTCCTAGGAAGCCGGCACTTCCTAAGATCTTGAAGATTTTATGGGCTGGAAACGTCTCTTCTGCTTCCCACTGATCCACATGGGGGTTGATCTCCTGGTCGATGATCTGCAAAAACATCAGGGGAGAGGTATGTTTATGTGTTTTTTAACAGTGTGCATGAAATAATCCTCCACATTTTTTCTTGTGAATTTTTAAATTATTGTATGTACTGTATGTCTGCACAGATTTTCTTTGCTTTTTTAAACTCAATATGATCCTAACAACAAATGACAGCCTTGCTATTCTATGTCCTGTCTAATAAGTAACAGCAAAAGGATATATATACAACACAAGTGAAAAAAAACCCTTCCAATGATTATAATACATGTATATAATATAATATATAATACATGGGTTTCCTGCTGTGCGGTGCACATCTCAACTTAAGTCTATGTAATCTATCCCTCGCAGACAGCAAGATAAGGTATTACATATCAATGAATAGAAAGCAGGCTGGAAAAATGTAGCACATGAATATAGTGACATCATGGACGCCATGCCTTTTACTTTGTGTACATGTTATCAGTCCCCTACTGATAACCATACTTGGCTCGTCACATACAATAAGACAAGCTGCAGGCTAATAAAACAATGACAGTGGTTTGGAGCGGAAAAATTGTGCTAAAAAACAAGACTGTAGCAGAATTGGTAACACAAAGGGGTTTAGTTGTCCAAATGCAACTTGCAGTGCAAATTGCACTGAGGGTTTGGGGGTTTTGCGGGATGATACTGATACTTTTATGAAGCTGTTGGTAGCAATTATTGTGCTGATATTCGGCATCTTTGCAGTCGAGCATTTCGAATGCCAATATTTTAATGAGTCTGTTTCCTCCACCATTTTATTCTTGGCAGGGCAGGAAAACCTCTGAAGTAACATTTAGAACAGCATGTGAAAATAAACTCGGTACTGAAACCCATAATGACATTCTTTCTGTGTTAGCAGCCAATCCATCTATGCAGCCACAAAGCCTGGGATATACAACTGCCTAAAAATGAAGGATGACTATATTATATGTTTTACCAGTGGAACAAAAAAGTTGTGGTTATGGAATAACTTTCACTATATATGAGATGGATGACGCATAAGGTACACTATGCAGGATTTTCCTAATAAACAACCCTTTTCAATTATCACTTGTGGAGTAGTTACTAGAAGTATTTGGTGGTGCCTTCATCTGCAGATAGCCTGCTCTTAGCATATATTTTCATATTTAAAAAAAAACATTTTTGGGGGCTTTCTATAGCCTGAACAGGGCACAGAGACCCTCTCTGAAGACATGCGGCACAGGCTGGAATCGGCCCAAGCCGCTGCTGTGGACAGAGCCTCTACTCACGGGTTGAACACCCTACCAGGTGCGCTACCAGGGCACCTGTATTTTTATACGCATAACGTACAAGCTTGTTGGCCGCCAGCTGTAGTCTTAGCAGTGTGTTCAAGTGCAGCTTTTTGGCCCCGACAGTGGCGACACGACACAACGCAACAGTCAACCGTTGTCCTAACTAGTACTTTGATGTCATTTTGATGTGTAGGGGCCTTAAGGGAGTGAGGCACACCCCCAGTAACCAGTAAACCATGTAAAGTATGACTTTAACAGCCTGATAAAACCTCTGATTTTACTACTGATCTACCAGCTTTGTGCCAATTTCTACCAGGACCAAATAAAAATTATGAATTCATAAGGATGGGACAAATGTATTCTGGTAATCTTGTCATAGAATTTTACATAACATCCTTCAACAGTGAGAGTAGCTTTTGTATTGTCTCTCAAATCCACACTCAAGCAACATTGTGTTTTAAAAGTATACATCACTAGTGCCTGGTTTTGTGAGTCATGGCCAAAATGTCTGCGGGGAATGAAGGGTGGGTTGCAACCTGGCTTTTCAATTGACTTTTGAATGAGTGAACCTCGCAGCCGTGACTCATTTGGAGCACCTGGAAATGGTCCACAGCTGGAGAAGCACTTACAAATGACCAATCTACTCAGACGCTCATATGGTGCTATTTTTTGCGGGAACTCAAGCTGCTACACAGAAAATAGGCTGTGCACTGAGAGCGTGGGTTACAGTTCATGTGGTATTTTGTTGTCAATTGTTTTGTAACAATTCTACCTCACACAGCAGGCTTTGCCAACAGGAAGTTCCAGTGCACAGGACGTCAACAACATTTTCTGCAAAATAATGTCGGTATTAAGTGCTGCTTCTGCCATTTCAAGCAAATCAATTAACAAATAAATATATAAAATAAACATTTATGTGGTGTGACTTGCCTGTTTCTTGCAGCCAAATTATGACAAACAATTACTGGTCTTCTATTGGTGCTTTGTGACATTAATGTATAAACATTTTAATGGACCATGGTTTCAACAGATCCATGACAATATGATATGCAAATGTGTGTCTCAGAACAATATGCTCTAAATGGTAGGTAAAGCCAATGAAAAGTAATGATTACAACGAAAGAGGTACTTATTGGAAATAAGGAACATCAAATCCAAGCCTCAGCCAATATACGGAATTAAATGGGCCATGTGCAATAATGTGGATTGTGAAAAATAAATCCCATTTGATTATTCTTTCTAGTAGCTTTGGTTACATATCTGCTCGAGAGAGAAAGCACAACCAGCAACAGGCTGAACTAGGCCAGTGTTTTACCAAACTAAAATAACAAAGTACTGAAGAAGAATTCACAGGTTTTTTCCAGGATTGCAAAAGTGATGGACACTCATTTTCTGCTTCCAAAACACACAAATCCGAACCAGTCAACCACTCAACCTGCCAAGAAAAATGTAGTGGCTGAGAAAACATCTGCATTCAAAGCAGACAAGAACATGGACATCATGTTTTTCCAGCTCAAAACAGAAAGCAGACACGACTTTCAACAGATACACATGCCCGGACCTGATTCTGTGAAAATCGGCCAAACTTACAGTGTTTAACATCAAACACAAAAACAAGCAGTAAAAATAGGCAGCCACAGCACTGGTCCCCTTCAACCTGCATAAACCTATCCATGTTCAAAGTTCAAATCCTGAGGAAGAAAAGGAAAAGGGAGGGACGGCTCGCGGCTGGAGAGGGGAACACAAAGCCCATCAGGGAGTGAGCCTACATTTCTTCACAAAGGTTATTGTGAGCTTACTCTGTTGCATACCAGAACTATTTCACATCATCGACAGGGTCAAGCACACTGAATTTAACTAGTCATTCATAATGTCCAGTCTGTCCTGGGTGCCAAGGGGAAAATCACAGACAGTCCGGAATACTACAAAATGACCGGGCTTCTCTGTCTAACCTAAACAGTTGTGTTAATTTGGCTTTACTTTTCTACATATTGATGTACTATACATTATGGGTAGGAATCACAAGGTTACTCAAGATATTAACACGTCAATTAGGGTCAGGACATGTAACAACATATATTATAAATCTGATAAATATGAGACAATTGACTATAACACAATATAAATCAATATCATCAGGCAAAAGCTACAGCTGCAACTAAAGGTTATTTTTATCGAATCATCTGCAGATTATTTTAATGAATTCATCAGTTAGTCTATAAAAGATCAAAAATTAGTGAAAAATGCTCATGACAATTTCCAAGAGCCCAAAGCGGCATCTTCAAATTGCTTCTTTCGACCAACCAACACTCCAAAACACAAAGATTTCTTTTAGTCTCATAAATGAGAAAGAAAAACAGCAAATCGTCACATTTACAAAGCTGGAACCAGCAAATGTTTGACAATTTTTGTGAGAAAAATGACTGAAACAATTAATCGAAAATCAACCTCACCATGTATCCATCAAGCACTAACGCAAACACTTAATCTTGAGAAATCTGGTTGCAATCAGTGTAGTGTTATAACATTTTTGAAATGTTGTTGTTGTTGATGGATAGGGAATACGTGCTAATGTTAGTTTTCTTAACAAGGTCATCACTGTCTGCCTAGGGAGTACACATTTAAAGGAGCTTATAGTTAACTCTGGTTCAACTTCCGAGCTGCACACTGTCCCTGTCAATCAAAACAAACAAACAAACAAATAAGTAGAAATAGCTGCTGATTCTTTCGATAAACTCATTGATTAATTGACTAATCGTCACAGCTCTAATAACAGCAGCACATATACTGTTATACAAAATTACAAATACAGATTGCCCACCCCTATTGTCGAGATCATTTGAGATCCGACATTCAGAGGTGGTCTGGGACACATGTGACCACATCCTTTTAGCAGTTTGTGCGCACATGTATCCTGGGCAACACTGAAGGACCTCCTAGTCAAATGATGTCCTCCAAACAACAAGGAGAAGCCACAACAACAGGCAGAATGGGTTGCACATTGTCTGATTTCCAAATGGTTCAACTTGAATGCAAATTACATTTATGGGCTCCACTATTCTCTCAATGTTAGCAGCAGATGTTTGTGAACATTTGTGATGTTTGTGTCTGTTTCAAATAAGCATTGAACTAGTAACCACAATATCCTCAGACTCCCTTACAAATCAAACGATTATGAGAGTTGTTGCATGAGGAGAAATGTAACAAACTTTGCGAAAACAACTAATGCAAATTCTACATCATTGGTGCCTTCTTGCAAATTTGACATTAAATACAATACATTAAGATGTTTCCTTGTAAAAAGTGTCAGTTTGTCAAGGCGTTGCTGCACCAGCCTGTCTGCTCCTGTGTCTTATGTGCGTCCAACCTCCCAACAGCCATTTAAACTAAAAATTGTAATACAATATAAGATTGAGTCTCGAACAGCCACATGACAACAGCCATAAACTTGCAAAAGATTGAACAACCAACCTGCAAAAAGGATCTCGCTAATCATGACTCATATTGCAATCGCAATATCTATCAAAAATAATTGTGTACTCATCAGTTGTCTCTTCCCCGTTTTAGATTCAGTGACACAAACAGCATCTTAAGTAGCTGGCAACACCAGGAGCCAACTGATTCTGAAAATCAAAAGATGCACAACAGAGCTCCGCTAATGTTTCAGCCTAGTCAAAGATAATTTGATGCTGTGAAGAAACGGTCTTCAGGCAAGGAGAAAAGTTGTACTAAAGGCCATTATTTAGTTGATTTAATCACCAACCAATTTCACAGGATGTAAATATAAAAATGTCCTCTGATACTGGTAGCACATAACTGGCCAGCGTTATTTTAAAACCGCCAACAATGGCTTTGTAATGTTGCGGGAAGTCCAGGTCTGGAACCATAGGAGGCTGCACATGAGGAAGCTCTTCCTAGAAGTGTTAGGGAAATCTCTTTTGCCTTCGTGTCCTCATTAATGACCTTCCAGCTGACACACCAGCCTTGGACTGTTTAAGGGGTTAGTACATGTGGGAGACTCTGGAATTCTGACTAATTTCTGAGCATGGGAAGTTGTCTGTCTCATCTACAAATGAGCACCACACACACTGTAACACACACAGCCAGACTGACAACAGTCTAACATGGTCTGACGGCCTCCACACCCACTAACAGAAAATTTGTAGTGGAAACATTGGCACTATTTAGCAGTGTATGACCTTGAACAGTTACTAAGGGATTTCCTATAACCCCATTTGTATACCATCTATAAACACACTATCCTACAGTGAATTCTTTTAATAAACCACACTGCCTCAAGTTCCCTTTCCTGCACTGCATATTGTTCTGCATTTCCTTTTCCCATTTTCATCCTTCCCATTATTCCCAGTGTTGGTTTATTTTCAACCTTCTGGCATCCTTTTGAAGGTTTAGTCACACAACAAGCTTCCTTCTATTTACCGCAACATATTTGCTGTCTGCCTTAAATTAGGCACTTGTTATTATATTTGCAACCTCTGTCTCCACTGTCTGTCTAGTAATATACATCCAGAATGAGTCAGGCTAATTACTAATGCGCACTTTGATTTTTTTTTTATGAGCATAATTTCCAGCTGCAGATATTTAGCTTTTAGCTCTGCATGTCTGAAATCACTAACTGTAGCAGGAAATGTGTGGAGTTACAGTGCTGAATGAAGCTTTTGAATGAGTCTGAAAGGGCCGAGGGCTTTTAAGTTAATGCTAATGTTCATACCCCATACCAAACATTCATTAAAACTGTCTGTAATACAATAAGAAGTTCATTTCTATAGCGCCTTTCAAGAGCAGACGTCACCAAGTGCTTAACAAAAGAAAAGAAGAGAAAAGGAAGAACAACAAAAAAGCAAATTAGAGACATTGCAAAAGTCATTAAAAGCCAGCTAAAAAGAAAAAGCACAACAAAAATATGACAAAACAAATTTGGCAAAAGCAAGTCTAAACAATGAAATCTACCACTGCTCAAGCAAAAAGAAAATAGTCAGCCGGAGTCTTCCATAGTGCCTTCTCTTCAAGGCTTTTCAGACAACACATTCAAATTAAACAACCACTCCAATTTATGATTATCACATCACAACATTTTAGGGTTTTGAGATGCAGTTTCATAGAAAATTGACTTTATAAATTCTGCACAAAAGAAAATGGGACTCACTCTCAACTATTCCCATATCACACAATCTGTTTTCCTTTTGGATATTTGTGAAGCTGCCAAAATCAATGGCCAGAGGAAGAATACCAGTTCTCAAGAGTGAAAATAAACATCTTTGTGGTTTAGATAATGGAGATTCAACATATGATTCAGGGCCAAATATTTGTTTAATTCAAACTAACATTGTATGTGCTTTGGCTAAAATACACTGGCTCATAGGCAGATTCATCTGAATTCCATGGCCCCCTCAGTTGTCTAGTCACCGCCAGTGTTATCTATTTTCACAACTCTCACACAAAACAACCAATTAGCAAATTCCTCTGAAATCAGAAACTTTTCCACACATGAATTATGCACTGGCCTGTGTAAGCAAGGAAAACAATTGTTTAAAATGTCCAGTGTGTAGGACTTAGGGGCAGCAATAGAATATAGCAATCACCTATAAACACCTGACACTAAGAATTGTTGTGCTTTTGTTACCTTTATATCTACAGAGTCCGCCATGTTGCACCGCCATGTTTCTACAGGAGCCCAGAACTGACAAAACAAACACTGGCTGTAGAGAGGGCCTTTCATGTTTTTAGCTGCGAGGGGTGTTCAGTTGGTTGCAATTTGTACGTCACCGCTAGATGCCACTAAATCCTACACACTGGACCTTTAATATGAAGCTGAATGTATATGCAGCAAGGGTGCAGGCAACTGAAACTTGATTTTTGGGGCTGGTGCCAATATGATATCAGGAAGTGAAAAAGTCCAATATCATTATGTAAATGAATATATAAACATACATTTTTTTTGCAATAATGCCTAAAGTGTGATGTTCAAACACTTATGACAAAGATACGTGAGGGAGGCAGGATATTTTACAGTTTAACAATAAACTCTAATATCTCAAATGACACTAGTACATTGAAACAGGTAACTCAAATCAGAAATCAGCACATATTGGACAACATTGAGCCAATACAAATACAAGTGTGACAGGCCAATATCGGCAGATAATGTCAGCCACCAGATATACTGGTCAGGCTCAGGATTGTGTCAAGAGTGTGTAGAATTTCAAACACAATGTCTACAGCTTCACTACAGCTTCTGAATATTAATTTTTCAGAAATATAACATATTGTGTGCATCCAGGCCTGTCAGTCACACAATAAACACCAGATGCTAAAAGTCTGAGCTGACAAAAGTAAACATTACTTTAGATAATCTCAGTCCAAGAAGTGAGATGCTGCACAAGTTGGCAGGAGGAGGGCTGACATGAATGAAGTGGGACTGTAGGATGGGTCATGAAAACATAAGGCAGAGGCTATTGTAAACCGCTCTGCCTCACTATCCTTATTCACCCATAACCTAGAGCAGCAGAAAACAATGGAGCCTTGTACAGTCATTTGAGGATACATATGTATCTTCAACTTGAAGCTGGTGGTTTGTCTTTTCTTGGCAGAGCAGCTACAAATATCGACACAGCTCAGCTGAGGACACTACATAACAAGCTAGCACAGTGACCTCTCACCTAGTTGTACTATACTGCCCCTCTGCTGCTTCTTTCACTTTATTTAAACGGAATAATGCTGCTGCTATCTAGCAACACACACGGACATTACAACGTCCACCTGTCACCTGCTTAAACACAGCAAAGCCTAGCTTTGTTTACGTTGTACAATCAAAGCTACGATGCTAGCAGTCCTGCATACCTTTCTGAGGGACTCCTTTAATGCAAAGTGCTCTTGTGTGTAGATTAAATGGTCACCCGTGGTCTCTGGGGCACTGGAGGTTACGGGACTGGATGACACTTTTTCAGAAAACGACCGGACACCAACAAATGAGGTGAATTTGTAGAAACTGGAGCTGTTGACCAGCAGGTTTACACGCAGGGCTCCTCCGCGCAGCGCCATCTCTGTTGACTCGCTCGTGTGCGCATGCGCATGAGGGGACTCAACTGTAACCCACTTCTAGGAGCAGGTAGGGTTCCACCCGGGTTAAAACATTAACCCGGGTGGAACATTTAAACGCTAGAAAGGTTTGACTTCTAAATATTCCGTCATTCTGGGAAATAACACCACTAAACAAATACAAAATGTAGTTTTAATATATTTCATCTACATCAAATCATAAGCTACATCATAAGTTTATTTCTTTTTTCATAACCTTTGCTATTTTTTGTGAAATATAAAATAGTTTTACTTCTTCAGACCTCTAAAAAGAAATGAAATCATTCAATTAATCATTTATAAAGGAAAATCCCTCTTTGGTGACGCCTCGTCTACACAATGTGTAACAAAGGGTCACAAAGAGACAGGCTTCATTTTTAGGGGATCATAAGGCAAAAAGGTTAAAAACAGCTGTCTTAAAGGATCATACCAGTAGAATTGATTGTTTGCACCCATTTAAAGGAAATTTAAGGCGCTTTTTCCTCTATTCCAGGAAACGACTACAGATCTGTCTGCTACTTGATTTTCATAAACATATTAAAGAAAACAAATAGCTGCCTGTTACTGCGGGAAAATACAAGAAAAAAACCTGAAACTATAGAGAAAAGAGCAAAAAAATAGCAAAGTCTGAAGTCTTTACCATGACGTATGCTGCAGAAATGTTATTAATCTTATAAAACTGTATGAGAGGAGGTTTGGTAAAGTCTTAATGTATGCAAACTAAGTTATGAAGATGTATCTGCTTCCTTCCCACAATGAATGATGGAGACAGGCTGAGTTATAAACAAGCACATTTAATGACAGTTGCTTCTGTGTATGAAACAACAATACGGACCCGTTTTCTCAGACTATACACCACATGAGAGAGAAGCATTATATAACTGTTGCCGAAAACAACTCTCATTTATTGCATCTTTTCAAAGAGCAAAATTTTAAAGCTACAAATCTGGCCACAAGATGAGGGAATCATTTACAAAGGACCTCGTGAAGTTTTACAAATTCTTTCTTTATTATGTCCTTCTAGTCTTCTCGGTCTGCAAAATCCATTGTGTGGCAGCAGAGAGAATGTCCTTGGGTGCTAATCTGAGATATGAAAAGCTCCTCAGGTCCCATCTAGCAGATGACACAGCCACCTTTCTCCTTGAAGGGGTTCTTGTCCTCTGGGATGCCTTTGACGAGGATGTCCTCCTCCTCTCCGGCCTGAATGTAGTCCTTGATTTCCTCACAGCATTTAGATGTCTAAAGTGATCAGGTAAAAGGTGTTGAGACAGTCTCATCCAGAAAATGTATTTCAGTATCACATGCTGTTCCGGGTAGAATTAATTGCACTTTTGTATATTCGCTTGACAAATTGCTTGTCATGGATTAAATGCATTCACCGGTATCTTTAAAAACTACAAAGGCATTGACATTTTCATCACCTCGGTGCAAAAATTACTCACCAACCACCTTTCAAGTTTCACTTCAATTTTAAGTTGGGTAACTTCCATTACAGCCTTGTCCTTGTCCGTCAGGTCATCTACATTTATGACCGGCATTGTCTGCCAAAAAAGGAAACATTAATCTTTTAATTGGCAAAATGTTCACCCCTATATAAACTCACACTTTACAAGACTTAATTGAAAGAATTGAAATGTTACTTACGGATGCTTACAGGGAGCAGTCCTTCACCCCTGAAGTCCTGCTGAAGAATCCCTCTCCTCGCCCTCAATCTGGGTTATAAAGTAATCCGCATAAACAATCCTAATCCGCTAATCTGATTAAAACAAGGCCCCTGCTGTATGATCATGCCAGAGTCTGTAGTATGGTGTATGGTGAATCACACAGGTGTCTGTTTGGGTTCTTTTGGATTTGATTTAAAAAAATGTTTTTATTTTTACTGTAGATCGCAGATTGAATTTGAATTTATGTGATTTTGACTCTGTTTTTTTTCTCTCTCTATTAAGAAGTGGGTTAAGGGGTGGTGCCTCATTTATCAGGTCACTTTGATAAGATGGCTAATCTGTATTTAGCCTCCACCTGTCAAGGTGGAGACACATCACCGGTCTGAACATGACATGCACGACAGTTTTCCAATAACACCCTCAGTAATAGATGGAACATTGATTGTTGTGTTTTCCTACTTACTCTCTCTACTTTTCAGATAATGTTGTTTTCAGGTTTAAGGAGTGAGAACCTTCAGAGTTTAGTGGACCAAGTCATTATTTGATAGAAAGAAAGAATGTTGGAGGAGGCTGTAGTCATTAAAAAAAATGAAAGATAAGAGTGACAGTCTCTCTCTCTCTCTCTCTCTCTCTCTCTCTCTCTGTGTGTGTGTGTGTGTGTGTGTGTGTGTGTGTGTGTGTGTGTGTGTTGGAAGGGATTCAGATCCAGTCAGAGGGGTGTGTGATGGGAACTTGGCAAGATGGATCAGACGAGTGATCGGTAAATGTTGCACAAGAGTGTCAGTCCCGACACAACGACGCTTATTCTGTGGAAAAATTACCAGGATGCTGTGGTTCACTGTACATCATCATCATCATCATCCTCAGTGCCCAGTGAAGCAACTTGGTTGCTCTCCTGAAGCAGAGGGAATTCACCTTTCTCTCCCGTTACTACAGCGGGTTGAACATACCCTTAGTCACTACATTAACACTCCTTTACGCACATTTTTACAACGTAAAAGCGACACTCTGATGTCATCAATGAATCCATCAGCACTCTGATCGAGTTTCACACTAGTATGAAAATGAGTCATTACATCCCGCCCCTGTATTTCCCCATGGGAAACACTTCGCTCGGCTATAAAACTGGATGTGGCTGGGATGGTCGGCAAAGCGGAAAAGACTTTGGAGCAAAAAAGTTTCACAATGGAGTTTTGCACATTGACGCTCTTTGCACTTTTTTCCTCGTTTTACAGCGTCTTGGCGCTGTCGCCTACAGTTAAGACAGGTTGGTGATTATACGTCGCAGCAGTGTTACAAGCTTCATAAGCCAGTTTTTGTTGTTGTTCTGCGGTGGTTTCGTGTCTCAGTAACAATGTTCTCTGCTGCTTTCAGCCGTGTGTCTCCTTCAAGTGGACGAGGGACCTTGCAGAGGAGAAATTGAGCGCTATTTCTACAACACTATCACCCAGAAGTGCGAGATTTTCTACTATGGAGGGTGCCAAGGAAACGCCAATAACTTCAAGAGTTATCAGGAGTGCCAGAAAACGTGTTTCAGAATCCCAAGTAAGTCCTCATTCAATGTGGAGGAGCGCAACACTTAAGATGATGGTGACCTCTGAAAGTTACCTAAAGTGCACTGGGTGTGTGTTTTTTCACTCTTTGTTTGTTGTATTTGAAAATGTCCCCTGGAAACTATGGAAGTTATAAATGTAGGCTGTATTTAACTGTCGAGATTTTGTTCTTTATGCACTAAAACCACATTGATCTAACCTCAAACTCCACTGTTGTCACCCTCCTCCACAGAGATTCCCCAAATCTGCAGGTTCACCAAAGATGAGGGACCCTGCCGGGGCCTCTTTCACCGCTACTTCTTCAACATGACCACCATGCAGTGTGAGACCTTTTCTTACGGGGGCTGCGCGGGCAATTCAAACCGCTTCCTTGACCTCCCCTCTTGCATGGAGTACTGCAGTCCAAAGAAATGTAAGTACAAATGTGACGTGCTGCCACTGAGTAATCCTGAAGCGACTGGCATCTCTGCGTGTGTAGACTACAATGTGGCAATGGTGTTACAAAACACTGAAACATGACGCACGTGTGAAAAAGTGTGAAAGTACGAAAGGAGAAACGATGCTTATTGTTCTCTGTGTCTTCTTCCACAGCTGTCCCTGTGCTCTGCCTGGATCCTCTGGACAAAGGCAAGTGTTCTGCCTCCATTCCTCGGTATTACTACAACACAGCCACCAAGATGTGTGAGGAGTTCGTCTACTCGGGCTGCGGGGGGAGCAGCAACAACTTCGTTTCGAGGCAGAGCTGCACGGACGTGTGTGTTAAAGGTGTGTGAGTGGGGAATGAGCACAACAAAGCCTGTAACTGTAGAAGATAGTTTGCAGACTCTTTAATTTAATGACTGCTTGTATTGGGTTGCCGGTTAGAACTTGTTGGTTTGAGAGGCGAATTGGGGGAACGCCAAGTAAAGCTCAGTTGATTTCATTGTCAGGCTTAAAAAAATTCTTGGAATCTGTAGAGCCTGTGACCTACAATACACTTAGGGGATTGGTGTCCTCCAAACGCACTGCAGCCAATCATTATGTTGTGACTGAGAGGAAAACAAGGAAAGTCTGACTCTTGGAGAAGAAATTTAAACTCAGAATTTTAATATTTACAATATTTTTTTGTTCCAGGAGGGAAAAACCACGCAATTCAAGGAAAAGTCCGCCGCATGAGAAGGAATCGAAACAATCGAAACAGTCGAAACAATCGAAACAATCACATCACTTTCTTGCAGGCGTAGACGTCGGCCATGTCTTCTCAGGGACTCTCACTCGGACAAGCTCCTTAACGGAAACTAACATGTAATAAACCGACTGTGTTTAATGCCAAAATGGTGTTGACCAGGTCTCTTTGTGGAGACTGGAAGAGTTTTAGAGGCACATACACACATTTTCACTGTATTTGTATGCGATGCTTTATGAGCAATACCAAATGTGATTTCACTGTATGCTGTTGATGAAGTTTGTTACTACTGCACTAATGTTCCTGATTGTGTATTATGATACTGTATGTATGTAATGTTTGTTTCTATAATAATACATTATTAATATTATTATTTTTATAATAGTGAAGGTTTTGACATGCTTATCTGTTTTATAAGCACAATTTTGATAAAATATACAGAATTTTATAAAGTATTGTGTCTTTTTTTATGCTGCTGTTGTCAGTAAAGTGACATTTACTCACTCAAAATGAGTTGATTGCAACTTCTTCAACCACTGCAGCGCATGCACGTAACCTTGAAAATTAATAATTATCACGAAGCACAACAACACTGCAGCCAAACCGAAACAAACAAAAAAAAACAACAGGCTCGGCTCGCTTCTTCACTTTCTTTCAGGCACTTTCACTTTATCTCTAGGCCTCTTCTGTTCCTTACTAATGCTGCTGTCTTTCCTCCTTATCTAGCAATACTTTGCGAGGCACTCAGGCCTATCTCGGTCGCTTCAGCGTAGCCTTGAATCAGGAAGGAAGCAATCATCGAGAAAAAATGCGACGGCTGCAGGTTCATTAGAGATGCGTGTTTAGAGGAAGGGAAGCTGAATGTTTACTAAATGTGAATCATGAGCTTCTGATAATGTTTCCAGCAATTGTAATGTTGTTATAGTGAAAAACACAACAACGCAATAATCTAATGCATGCACACATATTTTTCTCCCAAGCTCAATGACTAATTAAGATTCACCTTTTGTTTTTGTCAATAATCAGATGATATACATTATGTACCACAAGGGAAATCAAAAAGCAGGCTATTTATTGATGGGTACACCAGGTTTCCAGAATACTCTGACTGTCCTAAATCTAACCTGCTTTGTTCCATCTCTTATAATAGAATAGTTGAAGCGCTGTGTGACTTTTCAGACAATAAATATTTATGGAAGATATCAAAGGAGATTGCTCACCCATCTGGCTTGGCTATAAATAGTAATATAAGGTAATACATCTGGCTAGGCCCTTTGCTATTAAGAAGCAAAGATAAATCATCTGCTGGATAGCAATATGAGAGACGATGTCATCCTAACAGTCTGCAGTCTGCTTCTCAAAAGGCAAATAATCTTAAAGTCATCAGTACTGCTGGTTTTGGGGGAACTGAGGTTGAGCTTATTGGTGGTCTTTGAGGTAAACTTTCTCTTCTCTGATGTTTTAATGAGTAAAAATAGAAGAAATGGTGTGTTTTAAAACTGCAGAAAGCTTCAACCACAAGGAACCTTACATAAGTTTGTAAAATAGCGGTCAGCTATAACCTGTATTGGAGTAGACTGAGGACTTAAGATCTTCCTCTTCTGATTAAAATGTCTTCCCCAGAACTACACAGTGCACCTTTAACTACATTTAATATCAGATACTTTAAGACTTTTACTCAAGTACTATTCACATAGGTGATTTTCACTTCTACCAAAGTGATATTTTCACACAATATTTTAAGTTTCACTCAAGTTTTGGGTACTTTCTACAACACTGTTATTATTTATTTTATGTTGTGTCGTTGCTGCAAATTTCTTTTGCATATGTGTTCGTGCTATGACGGCAGCATAAGAAAGACGTGTATTCAATTTGACTGTAATGTATCCTGCTCTCCTGATAGGATCTGTTCTGCTCTTAAAAGATAAAAAAAGAAAAAAAAAGAAAGACAGAGGGAAAAAAGAAAGCTGCAAAACATGTGGACACGCAATACTTTATGAGATGTGAGCTGTTCTCTTATTTTCTGACGCGCATGATATTAAAAGTGAAAAATCCTTTGTTTTGAGTTCAATTATACCTTGTAGCAACATATTCTCTCAGTGTATTTTAATCACTGATAGACATGACAAATGTTTGAGATGGCACAAATGGACACAGTGGTTAACTTTTAATTATAACAAAACTATGTATCGGACCATTAATGGGTGGCAATATAATACTGACTGCAGAAGATTCGGTGTAGTTCACAGGGCTCGAGATGAATTGATCCTGCTCTGGTTATTTCATTAGCTGCAGTACATTAGGCAGGGTAATTCTGTCCCTCATTCTCAAAGGTGATTAATGGCCGTTTACACTGAAACATGCCTCTCATTTAAGATGAGATTAATTCCATGTAGGATGCTACCTTAGGCCATTTGTCAGGCAGGAATATTCTTTGGATTTGTGACTGCTGAATGTCTTTTAAGTACTTGTAGATGGAGTATGCTAATACATCACTGTACTGTAGTTGTAGGTGAAGGGGAGTATCTTAGACGCCCCCTGGTGGCACTTCTACATATCAAACAACAACAACAAAGAATGTAACTTTGACCTCTTTTATTTATGGGTTCAAGTATGTTTAAATACACTCCATTTATTTATAATAAAAACTATTACCTAATGCTAAATGTGTAAGCCAATTAGCTGTTTTTCTAACTGCTTTAATTAAACTAAAAAACCCCAGACAGAAGAGAGTTTTGGAGCCACTTGTAGTTACTATATGTTTCTGAATACTTGATCAACCCACGCTGTGCAGCTTCACACTGTTGACTCAGCAGCATTTATTCTGTACAATCTGTTTCTGTAGGTGGATCTTCTTCGCTGAAGTGAGCAGTGCCTACAGAGTGCTCTTGGCAGCATGAGAGCATAAAAACCACCGGGTGGAGATCCAGCTATATGGTATACAAGTTTCCTCTCTGTTTTTATGGCACAGAAGCAACTCATTTAGACAGATATAAAAGCTGACATTGAAGGATGTATGCGCATGAATTGAATATTTAAAAGACACATCTCCTCAGAAGAAAACTAAATCCTGAGCTCTTATATTACTGTTTTTCTTTCAGACAGATCAATCTTGTCCCATGCACAATACCCGCAAAGCAAACAGGAAATCCATTATTGCTTTGCATGATGTTATCAACAAACAAAACAGCCCTGTCTATAGATTGATGGCTAACTTTGGGATTACTCATGCAAACTCTAAGCTATTATAACAGGAAGTGAGCCAATGGTTTATACATGCTGATGCTGAATAGAGAGAAACCTGATTGAAATGATTGTTTGTACATTATACTAACAAAATAAAAAAGTTTTTGTGCAGCGTTGTAAAAAGTACCAAAAAGTCATACTTCAGTAAAAATAAAGATATCATGTTAAAGGTGCAATGTTTAAGATTTAGCCACCTCTCAAATTCATACTCCAAACAAATAGGGGGCGGCATATCACCAGAGTAACCGCTAACTGCTGCTAACTGTAGCGGCTAACTGTAGCTGCTGTTAGCATGTTAGCTCAGTTAGCCGTGCGGCTGGTGGTCCAGACTGGGAGCTGTGAGTGGCATTATGAGAAAGAACGGGATGGGGCTAGCAGGTTAGCATGCTAACTTCAGTAGATATGTCTGCAACACATTACATAGATTTCTTCGACATAACGTCTCAACTCTTATTTCTTCACCTTCTTTTGATAAACTTACTTTATTTTTTAATGTTTTAAATTAAGAGTCTCACATGTTGCACCTTTAAAATGTTACTTTGGTAGCAGTGAAAGCCACCCATATGAATAGTACTTGAGTTAAAGTCTGAAAGGATCTGATATCAAATGCACTTAAGTATCAAAAGTAATTTGTTGGCAATAAATGTATTTAAGTATCAGGTAAGTACAAGTAATAGTAAATGATACATATATTTACACATGTGTATACAGCATAATACGGGTCAACTGATTATCGGCATGGTATTATCTCAGTATTAAGAATTCTCCTGATTATTGGTACAAGTATTGTTTTTTTTAATCCTCTTTCTGAGAAAGTAAATTCATTAAAAACTGCTTTGGCTCTGATGCAGCATGAAATCTGCAGAGAAATTAGTAACTAAAGTTATCAAATAAATGTAGTGGAGTAAAAAGTACCATGTTTGCCTGTGTGAGTATAAGTATAAAGTAGCAGACAGTGGAAATCTTCAAGTACCACAAAATTGCAACGTTATGTAGAAATTGCATCATGTGTGATTTGGCGCCCCCAACAGTTCCTGAGTGTAACACCATTGTCGCAAATACAAATACAATACAGGTCTGTAACAATTTGTCAGACATAATGTAGGTGCATAAACTCATGATGTCATAGTAGTGTTATTGAAAACTTGTATGTTGAAGTAAGCATGTATGTAACGCTGTGATCCTACCCTCTCACTGAAGTTACATAGTGCAGAAACAAGTGATGGGGGGGCAGAGTGGCTGAGATAGAGACGCCATTCACCCTGTTACAAGACACTGTACCATCAACATGATTTTCAAGTTGCTCTTTTAAGGTAAAAAAAAGTTACATAATGTTGCTTTAAAACTGACATAAGTGCAGTACTTGAGAAAATGTACTTCATTCAGTCACTGGTTCTATGAGTGTCACATGATGCATATTGTACAATTACCAGTTTAAACCAGGGAGTTATTGTTTTCTCCTTTTTCCAATTTTTTAAATTGTGAAAATAATTTGGTGCAAACTTTGTTTTAATAAGTGTTTCATAAGGAAAAGCAAGTATTAAAGCAAAAGACAAAAGTAAAACAGAGGTAGATGTGTCTAGCAAAGAAATTGTTTTCTGTTTTCCCATCCTGTTAATTAACTCTTGACCATTTTATTTTAACCTGCAAACCCTTTGACGTCCCTAATTGCTGCATTAAATCACAGCAGTATAACTGTGTCGGGTTATTTTAGCCCTCAGGACACAGGAGTAACACACTGCATGCAAATTGACGTGTGTTTTTTATTCTAAGATAGATTATTTCTGGACTGTCAGAGTTTGGTCTGTTTAAACTGTAGACCAAACATGTCGGGAGGCTTCCCCGCCACGACATGGCATCACAGTTTCCCCAACATCCATCACCCTCTGTTGGGGAAACATCTCAGCCCTCCCTCTCCCTCATATCCTCATACACCTCAGATTGATGTGTCTGGTGATGAGAATCTGGGCTGTCCATCTGGCTGCCAAACACATGTAGCTGTTGTATAATTAAACAAGTCGGAGAACTCCATACTTCTTCTTCTGAGGTGTTTTGGAGGCCTTTGCAGATTACCAATTGATTCCCGGAGAAATGCCAAGAGGAGGAGATTCATTTGTTAACATGTGTGTTACCTGTGCATGTAGTGGAGGTTAACTAATGACTCCTCCACCCTGCCTTCGGTAGACATTCAGTAATTGATTTTTGAGGTGAACAGTAATTTGTTTCTGTGAGTGAGGTTTTGGTTCTAGAAGAGTTCAGTGTGTAAGTTTTGAATAAACCCCATCCACCGTCCTCATGCTCTACTGTAACAATCATACTGTGCTTATGTTGTTTGAGTGTACTATCTCTTTTTGCAGCAGATGAGTCATAGCTGTAAATAAATCTATTGCTTCCCCCCTGCTGCAAATGTGCCAGAATCCTTTTTCATCAAGGTCGGGAAGATTAAAAATGATTTGAGCAGAACGAACAAATACAGATGCCAATTTTTCCCCTTAAGCCAGATGATGATTATTTTTTTTTCTCCCGGCATGGTTGAAAAGTTATGAAATGAATAACAGTAAAGATTTCAATTTGAGCTGGAGCTTCTTCTTCTTCTTCTTCTTCTTCTTCTTCTTCTTCTTCTTCTTCTTCTTCTTCTTCACCTGTACGCTTCAATTACCAGCTCACCAGAGGTGGAAGACTTGATATTGAGCCCGTGTTCGGCAGCTCTCTGCAGACTCAGCAGCTCGACACGTTGGCACAATTGAATTTGCTGCTTAATGATGGGTTTTTAATACATATTACATTTAGGAACGCTGACCCGCCTCATGCTCCCCACGAGAGGGTTGAACAGGAGGGCTGAAAATTGCCTGAATAAGCAGGTTGTGTGCAAACTGAAGGTGAGGAACAATCTGTCTTTTGTGATACCTGCTGCAAAAGAAACTACAGACATTTTGGTGGCTGATCAAAGACATGACACTTACTGTACCTGTGCAAGACATATATATGGGGATAAATACAAGTATTTTACAGCAGATCGATTACTTTTCACAGTAGTGTCTAGTTGAAATGTCCTTTGTGCAAAAATGCCTATTGTAATGTCTGAGATATGCTTATACATGAGGTTTTTGCTGGTTAAAATTACTGGCAACACTCCTAATAGAAAAGCTCAGTGCTGTGACAGAAGGAGGAGACTCTAATGTTGAAATCAACCAACTGATCACACTGCTACAACTTTATCTTAAAGGTATATCGTGCTTCAGGAATAAACTATGTGGCAAACACAAGTTTATGATACCGAGCCTTTGTTCATCAAGATAAGATCACAGCACTTTTCTGATTTTTGAAGTGTAAATGCAGTCGCCAGAAGTAAAAAGCTACCGTAGGCTATAAATGAACTATCACCTCCACTATAGTATAGTGTTGTGTCTCACTACACTATACTATACACACTTTAAATTGATCAATCTACAGTTAGAGTCAGAATAGTTTGCAACTGATGTCTGCCTGAAAAGATGTAGTGAGTAGCTGAGTCTCATTTAACCACTTGTTAGCAACCACCTTTTTAAAGTACCATATAAACTCACCTGCCAATATGTACGTTGAAAGAGTTACTGGTTGCTGTAATCATTCCCTCTGAGTTAAAAATCCAACAGATACAGAGCAACATTATCATTCATTTAGAAATGTTGCTGGCCATCTGATGAATGTAATCACAATATTCACATTGCACTTCTGTTTTAGGTCTCCACCAACTCCTTAGGAAAATATCTGGTGCATTAGTGGCTACATGCTCCACTGTGCACAAAAGCAAGTCGATAACTTGGTCCTGCTAGGAGGCAGCGTATGGTGAGGTTACAAGAGTTGTTACAAGAACTGCCTTTCACCGCTAGAAATGGGGTTAAGAACAGCGAAAGAAACCAAAACAACCAAAACTTGAGCTAATCAATGTTTAAACACTGCTCCTGAAACGCCTCGTCAGTAATCCCGCCTTTAGTCCGTGACTTTGTGACATCACACTGAGCACCATGTCACACAATCGCACAGCTGCTTTGTTGCTGTTTAAACAGAGGGGGAATACAATGCAGCAGACAGTATGAGAAAACTGATGTGTTTTTTGAGCATTAAAGCATGTAAACCCATTCTAGTAGTAACCAAAAATAAAAAATAAACCTGAAAATGAGCATAATATGTCTCCTTTAAACGCTCCAGTTGATTATCTAGGTATATATATCGCCACAAGTGAAAACTTTCTTGTAAAGTTAGACTTTTGAACTGTTAACAAAACATTGACTACAGTTGCTTTAACAATAAAAAAAAAACATACCCTGAAATCTAATGAATTACTCTTTTTTTCTATTTTATTGCCCAGTTTAATCTCGCCTCAAGCTGAGCACCAGAGACAGACTAAAGTGATTATGTCATTCAGAGATAAATCAGTGAGAAGACAGCAACTGGTGATTTTACTCAGATAAGGGCGCATTTCCTGATTCACAGCTGGAAGCACGCATAAAAATCAGACATTTACGAGTGACATATCACAGATAAACACTCAATAAATGCACAGAGTCGGTGAAAAATTTAATTCCAAAAAAAGATGACATCAGTCATTCAAGTAACACCCTGCTGAGACACCAAAGAGCTGCACATGTTCGTACAAAATTAATAGAAATACAAAATGTTTTTGTTGATATGTATTTTTGTTTTTATTGGATATTCAGTTGAAAAGATGTGAAAACAATCAGTTAGAAACCTCATCTCATATGCTTCTGGTCTCTCTTTTATAGAGCATCATTAACTGAAGCGCACCACAATCTTTTGTCCTTCAGCGCTAACGATCATTCCAGACTCTCCTGTTGTTCCTTCTGTAAAACCACATTCCTCCACGCAACAATGTGATGCAGTGACATCCTATTAAATTCAAACTGTGACTCACACAGCCTTTACTCCTGCATCATTATCCTCTAGATTCACATCACAGCATGTCCCGCAGAAGAGGCTTCCCTCAAGCTCCATTTGCCTCACCACCTTCCATCGTCACCACGACTGACCATAATGAGGGGATTCAGTGGAGAGGGCTTTCGCTTTTTCGTGGAAGTGTCCTCTGACCACATTGCTGTCTGCAGCAAGACTTTAAATGTGACCAGTCATAGTGGGAGGGCTGTGCCAGGAGGGGTTTATGGTGCTGCATATTCAGAACGACTTTCATTCAGGTGTGCATAAGGGGAAAAAAGATGAGAAAATCCTTTGAGGTTGGAATAAGAGTAAAGTCTGTCCAAAAAAAGAATTAATAATCTTTCCCTGCTCAGAATTCTCATAAAATCAAATGGTGCTGGAAAGTCACTAGCTGTGGTTATGTGGTCAATATTTCTTTATCCCGACTGAAATCATTCTGACCAGAGGCTCCAACTTAACTGTTTACATGGATGCTAAATAAAGCGATCTGATAAGATGTATGTTTTCATGCCCCAAAGCATTTAAATGGCAGCCTTGCTGATTTTCAACCAGCTTTGTATCACTACAGCGTTGGTCGTGTATGCAAATGAACAATGGTAAACTCTGCATTTTGCCTGCACCCAGAGCCCCCCCACGCAAAAATCAGCCAAATTATGTAAAATGTGTCATCTGGTGTACTGTAGGGTCTGTTGGATCAACTACAGATTGTTGTTCTGCATTTGGTATGCACCCATCCATGGACACAAAGAGTATAGTGAGATTGAGAGAGAAAAAGCCAGCGAGGGGCTTCTCACCAAACTCCGATTAAACTGTCTAAACTAGGCAGTGTTGATAAACTATAAACCAATATTCTGTTACTATACTGCCTATTTCTTGCCTTAAATTGTGTTCAGAAACATTTTTTACATGTTTAGCTGCAATGGTGAAAGGAGGTGAACAGGAAGTGGTCAGCATGTTGTTCATGTATTGTGAAAACAAAGGCTGATCAAATATGAATTGCAATTCTGGTCCATTGTCTACTTCTCGCCTAAAATGACTGACAAAGAGCCTCTTGGATGTTTTAGTTGGATTTAGGATTTTTACGTGAACAAAATAAGCTTTAGCAATCGACTGAGCACCAAGTTCTCGTAAATTCAGCATATGTCTTATTGAAATTTCAAATTCATAGGCAGTTTAGTAGCTGGCTAGAGCCTCTTAATGTCTTTTGGGTGAAATGATCGTGGTAACAACAGAAAAACTGATTATAAAAGTTGATATTGGTATTGTTGTAAATTGTACTTTTTCCCATGGGATTTACACCAGATCTACTTCTAACTCTAGGCGATGAGTAAAAGGTCTTTCAGTTGAGTTGTCACGTCAAACATTCTCCATGTTTCCTCCCCCCGCCCAGAAGTTAGTCATGTCACCTATGTTACCCTCAGGACCGGATTGAGGGTTTACATTTTTATTAGCTGACAATATTTGGCATTTTTTTTAATGGATTATCAAAGAGAGGCATTTTTAATTCTGATCGGTCTATTGTTTCACTTATTAGTGTAATATTATGGTCCACATAAATGCAGTCATATAGTATGACTTAGGTTTAATCTAATTAATGTATGTGTGCAGATGTGCATGTCAAACGTAGCCGACAGCTTTGGAAGATGGCGAACATTTCCAGGTGGATTGTCCTTCTCCTGGGTGGATGCTCCGTCTTTTGTGCCCGTTTGAAGGCAGCACTGTTTGTTTGCAGATCTCCCAGCTTTAGATGTGACAGCCTCATCATGTCTTTCAGTGTTATAATGTGTTATAAATATGCAGCTACATGTACCGCTGACATGTCTGTCAGTATGTGTGAGTGTGGGAGTGTTTGTGTGTGTGAGATAAGGGAGGATGAGTGTTGAAGTTGTGGTGTATCATTAGCTGGTTGTGTTGTAATTACTTGTAAAGTGAAATTTGTGGAAGAAAAACACAACAATGAGGAACACTTCCTGTTTCTTAAGGACTCCCGAAGGAGTTGTACCACAGATGTTTTCTGTTTAACACACCACCAGCTATCTAAATGGTACGTCTGACTACCAGGCAAGAAAATTAGCAGGCCTCTAATAGTCAAATCATCTGCTTTATGCTCTCAGTGAATATTATTTTCATTTGATGCATCAAGTAACACTCCTTTAAAAAACAGATCAATAATAATCTCCCTACTTCAAAACAAAATTGACACACTGTCTCAAATTGCAGAAAAAACTGTTAGGATGATAATTGGATTTTGGACAACATCTGCCAACAACTCATCTGTCGTCACCAGGTAATCAACCTGGTCTGCAGCTTTGTCGAATAAATACAGAGCCTGGGCTTTTATTCCCATGCTGATATGAGTTATCGAAAACAGTGGAAAAATGATATCCGCACAGTGGTGATGAGAAGAAGAAAAAAATACTGAGGAAATGGCAATGAGATGAACCGTAATGACTAATCAACTAATGTCACAGCATTTAAGAAATACTTTTTCCTGCGTTTCCATCATGCCCGATTATAAAGTCTACTGAGTCATCAACAACAGCAGATCCTACGTATTCCATAATTTATACATGGTGATGTAGAGACCAGGCTTTCCAGTGAGGTGGGAGCCATCTTGTGTTCTGCAGTTAAAATTTTAAAATGAAAAATATTTTAGCACTGGTAGATTTTGGGGTTTTTTTTCTGAGGGAAAAGGAGTCGATGTAATTTACGAATGTTCAATATGGATTGACAGATATAGTTTTTTCAGGGCCAACACTGATATCGATGACTAGTAACCAATATTTGGAACCGATACATACATACATATCCGATAAATATGGAAAAACCAGTGATGGAATATCAGTACATCTATTCAAGTAATGTGCTAAAGTTCAATTTTGAGGTATTTGTATATACTTGAGTATTTTCATTTTCTGCTCTGTACTTCCACTACACTACATTTTGGAGGCAAATAGTGTGTTTTTACTCCATTACATTTATTTGATAACTTTAGTTACTATTAACTTTGCAGATTACAGCCTGCATCCAAGACAAAGTATGTTTAAATCGATTCTTTGAATCAGTAATCAGATTAAAAAATATATATAGTGATTCGGATAATCAGAAATTTGCTGAATATTGCATATGATAGTCGATAATCAGTCGACCCATAGTAAACAGTCTATACATGCATGTAAAAATCTGTATAATTTATTTTACTTAAAGGAGACACATTACGCTCAATTTCAGATTAAATTAACCATTTATTAATCATATTAATATTATAAATCATTCTCAAAGCACCACAGGCAGACTGAGCTGTATCACATCATCATTTCTCCTCCTGATGTTTGTTGTATGTCAGTGGCACACAGGCGGTGGACATGCTGTCCCCCGCTCGCTGTGTGTGTCAGTAACACACACACACACACACACACTGAGGTAGGACGAGGAGGAGCTCCACCACCACGCGCTCTGCCGCGTAAACGGGAGGCTGGTAGACGCTCTTGGATTACCGGCCAGTCAGCTGTCACCGCTCAGATCGGCTGCAGACCGGCGCCTTGCCTGCCCAGCGCTCCTCCACCGCGCACCGACGGTCATTAACCCAGCTCATAAAACGGTGCACACCTGGGCAAAGCCGCGGCAGCAGTAGCACTTGATTGATTTTTATTGCGCGTTTATCACCGTGGATGCACACAAAAAAAAGAAAGAAAGAAAGAAAAAGAAAAAGTTTGTTTTTCTTTTTTATTGACGCTGTGTTAAATAGGAGCGCAGGAGCTGCGATTCAGTCTCCGAGGAAGGAACAGCGAACCTCCTCAGCATCTGTGTCTTTCACCGGGGCGAGAAAATCTGCTCAAGTGAGGTGAGTTTAAGGTTTCCCCTTTTAACTTCTACAAGTCACTGTGCTGGAAACAGATAAAACAGCTAAAGGGGATCAGATTTTCAGTTCTCTCGTTCAGTTTAAATCCTCTTTTTGCCTCATTTTGTGTCACATTTTTTGGTGTGCTGGAGGAGAATCCGCTTCTCTTTGCATGGGATGACCGTGACTGCTGACGCAATATGAATTGGGATGTTCATTTTCCCTGTGTTTGTGCTGTGGAATGATCATCACTGCACAGCATGAGGAAAGCGGTGTTTAGATCTAAACACCAGCTTAACTCTAGAGTATTTTAAGCAAAGGGGGAACAAAAGGAAATGCAGAATGTGACTCATGCTTGTGTGTGATGCTCTATTTACACAGCTGAAGAACTGAAGTAAAGGCTGAGAAGAGTCCTCATTAGGTTTTCAATTTGTAATTTGTGCATGCGTTATCCACACAGCAAGCCTCATTCAGTGTTTTAGGCTTTTTCCTGGAGGATTTCCGGGAAATGCAATTATCCACAGGGTGTTAAATATATAATGCTCAGAAAAAAACATAAACAATTCTGCAGATTAGATTCCTCTCTGTGAATCAATGCAAATGCATACAGGGATTTTCAATAGGGGAGTGCAGATACTGCAGCTTGAAGGCTCTCCTGACTGTGTCTTTGCAGCTAAAGAGATGTGAAGGAGTGTGTTAGAAATACACACAATCACGACTTGCACATCTGCACACAGACACACACACACACGATTGAGTTGCACCCATACTGCTTCTCTTCAGAGAAATGAACACAACAAAGAGGCGTCAGTAACAACTACCATTATAACACAAACACACACATGAAACGAGCAGTCACACAGTGCACGATACACAAAAGCAGAAGCACAGATTAAAGGTCAACGCACGCAACCCCTCTGCTCTCCCTGTTTTAATCATCGTGCCACACTCGCCGAACACACGGTCTGTTCAGAAGGTGAGACTCAAGCTGTTTTTCGCTTTGCTCTCAGAAAGAAATGTCGACTTTGTGTATTTTCCGCGAGCCAAATCCACCCTGGACTTGTTTCCTCTGTTCTCTCTGCTCTGCGTGAGAATTTTTGACACTCCTTGAAACCACCCTCATGCATTCACCCTCATATTTATTATATTAGCAAAATTCAGGGAAAGGGAAAATAGGCATTCCTTCATGGACCAAACGGCCCACAAGCCCGGAAACAAAATAAGCCAAAATCATCCCCGAAAACGCAGTCTGTTTCAGTTCAGTCAGTTCAGAGCCCAAAGTGAAGTGCCTGACTTGAAGATGTCTGCGGCTAAATTTGGATTCTTCTTTTGGGGATTCCTTTGTGTTTACGCAACCGTGTTTGGAGTAATGGCTTGTGTCAGCTAGGGTTTGATTAGAGGCAGCGGTGAGTGAAGTGGCTTCGAGAGCTTCCCCACGCACTCAGATCACTGATGTACATATAGTGTGCAGCGCAGACGGGGGGATAAGAATAGCTTCAGAAACAGACACAGTCGGGCTGTCAAAGACGGAGAGAGATGGAATGAGAGAGGCGGCAATGAGGAGATACGTGCAGACAGGCAGGCTGAGATGTGCTGCACCCTGCAGTGAGCTGGGCTGGGCTGGCATCATGTCTGGCTGAGTCTCACAGAGAAGTTCGTCATTCATCATCCCACATCGCTGTCTGTCTCTCCGGCTGGTCAGAGGAGTGCGAGCAGGCGGCAAATTTGCTCCACGTTTGAAGGGACAGGAGCGAGAAGTCTGCGAGCCAGAGCGGTCCACACGAAAAGATGACAAAAGGCCTTTTCGAGGGGTGTTAGATATCAACGGTCGTGGTGGATGAATGTTGGAGATGCGTGCTCATGCAGCTTCTTTGTCCTCCTTGGTGTTTTGGACTATAATACTCTTATAATCACTGTTGGGAAAATGTTAAGATTCTGCACAAATGCAAATCCATGACTGCACACACAGCTTCTGTCTCCTTCCCTGTCTCAGACACACACACACACGCAGACATGTAATTGAGACCCATCACTCAGGGAAGGTCAGCAGACTATCCACTGCCCGTTGTTATTCCTCAATATTAATCAAGCTAATGCCCCATGTTTTATTCATAGGTACATGCAACAACCCACAATGTCACTCCGGCTCTCCGTCTGGGCGTCGTAATCGCAGCGTTCAGGAACGAGACAATGCTCAATCTGCTCCGCGGGGCTAACAGTGATACTTATCCTGCTGCACGACGCACCCTTGGCAGAACAAACCAGATGCGAATTAACACGATTCTGGTCCCTTGACCCCCCACGCCGTCTCACGCAACTTGAATGATTTGGGCAGTTTCGCCGCCACACATTTAACTACTTACGTTGGCTGTCTCGCAAACCTTGAAACAGGAGCCAGGCTAAAATGTCCTGAGAAAATGCATAATTTGGACTCGCGCTGAAATGTCACACATTAGGATGAAGAGTTCCCATGTAAGCAAGCCGTACATCAGACTCAGACAGATCCAAGGGTGTGGTTTAACCTTTTCCATTAAAGAATAAATAGGACTGTGTTGTCAGAGCCAAAGGTCAGGCTTTACTTACTTCATTTTGTGCCACTATAGACACACATGATAAAGACATTTAGAGAGTAGCAGGAAGAGACACTGAAGTTGCTGAAAGTATTATTCGAGCTGGACTGGTTTGCATGTGATTAAAGTTAAGTATTGCAATATGTGCAGCCGTTCTCCCCGTCTGTCTTTATTAGCTCTCAGTTCTCTGTGTGAGTGAACTTTATTCGGGCTCTTGATTGTGACTCTCAGTGAAGATGAGGGGATCTGCTCTTGTAAAATTCAATTTCACAGTCATCTGCTGCAGTTATCTCTGCCACGTTAAAGTTGTTTACCAAGTGCAGGTGGCTGGATGAGCAGGTCCAGAGTGATAGAAGGTTGCAACATCTGCATGTGATTTGCGACTCCGACATTAATGAAACAAAAATGTCTTTATCTGAGCCCAGAACAGTGTATTTTATGACACATCTGCTGCGAGCAGTGCTGCATGTCCAGCACCTCATAAAGTGAGCAGCAGCATCAATAGGTGGTGCTAGACTCGAGAGAATGGCTGATGGCTCAGTAAACAGAGGTCTACACAACAGATTAGGCGTGTGTGTGTGTGTGTGTGTGTGTGTGTGTGTGTGTGTGTGTGTGTGTGTGTGTGTGTGACAGAGATACAGACAGATCATTTTCTGATGGTTTAACATTTTCATACAAATGTCACTGTTTCCTCCGGCCTGTGATGTCTTCCCCTCCTCTAATACCTCAATTTGCAGCAGCCGCTACTCAAGACGCTGCAGCTGCACCGCTAATGGCAAAACGTGCTCCCTTACTTCCTTGATCGATCGAATGTTCCCTGTCTGAAATCATGAAGATTTGTTAGCAGGGCCAAAGAACACACAGTTCCACATCGTTTTTTGAAAATTATTTCTACAGTGGTCATATTACGAGTTTACCTTAAAAACAAAATCAAAAAGAGCAACTTTTGTTAAAAAAGGATGAAAAAAAATTTAGCTTTACAATCACATGGACAAAACAGTGAATGTTAGGGTAGCTCTTTATCGAATAGCTGTTATCTTGTGCAAAGGACTTACAGCTGTTCAATTGGGCATTTAGTGCCAATCCAATTCTCCAGAATGGTTTCCAAATTTCCACCAAGCTAAGAGGAAGCCTCTATTCAGGCTGCCTTTAACAAGTGACTCCTTGAAAACAACAATTAACAGTTAGTCTGCTAAATGTTTAACACTGACGGCAAACACATTTGCTCTGCACATTGCCATTATTGAGCCAACGCAAAGCCTTTCAGTCGTTTTTCAAGCGGAAATGTCAAACATTTCCTGACTCCAGCCTCTTAAATGTGAGTGATTTGTTGATTTTCTGTGTCATTTATAATAGTAAATGAAGAGTCTTTGGATTTTGTAGTGGTTTGACAAAAGGAGCAATTTTGGAATTTTTTTTTTTACATTTCATACACTAAATGATTAACAGTTTAATCGTGAAAATAATCTGCAGATCAGTCGATAATGACAATAATCATTAGCAGCACCCCTCAGATCAAAGTGCCCATTCAGTAAACTCATGGGCGCAGGAAGCATTTAAAATGTGGGTGAGAGAATTTTAACGGATGTTTGAGTCTTCTCCCCAAGAGAGTCTTTAATAGAGTAAATGTCATTTCATGTATTCTGGTGCCTTGTAACAGATGCTCTCATACTTTATCTGGCTATAGTAGCGTGAGAAAAATCATCGGTAGGCCTACATATTGCAACCTCAATAATTTATGATAGCTTTGTGGCACAGGCTCATTATATACTGTGTAGTTTTTTGGCTAAAAATACATATTTGCTAACATTTCAAATAGAAAACAACTTAAAATTCAACACAGAAACAAAAAATCAAATGGAATATCTAAATCAATATGACACACCAACAATGACTTTGTGCTGTTTTCTATTTTGAACAAGTATCATATCCTCACATCATTACAAAGTGCCCATTTGTATCATCTAATGTAATGGTTGCGCTGTAGTAACAGCAAACGATTTAAAGATAGTAATGAAAAGTAAAAGCTTACTATTGGATCTCCTCCCTCCCTTAATACCCCGCATCCTTTTTGTTTAGTTCACCTGTTCACCTTCTTTACCTCTTTATTTCTTACTCTCCTTCTGTTTTAATCTCATTTGCCATCTTTCTTTCCTCTTTCCTGTCATGTTTCCCTTCCTCCTACTGAGTTTACTCTCTTTGTTCAAGGCTTTTTGTGGCAACAGTGTGCCTGGCAAACGGCACTTTGATAACTAGTTAACGTTAGCGACGCATTTTGAACATGTTAAAGTGGTGGGGATGAAACTAGTCATTTCGAGAAGTGGGTGGGGTTTGTCCCTCCCTTGTAGGATGGCTGTGACGCCCATGAATGTACTGCATATTTACTGTACTGCTAAAATTCTTTGATGGAGGCTTTAGAAGGCAACTTGCTTTAAACCCATCTTCATCCTGCTGGATCCTGCTGGATGACTGTGTCAGTAGATGGAACAAACATATCTGTATAAAAGATCCTATTAGCATGCTAATGTCCATACGCTTCTATTTTTCTGCTGTCTGCGCACCAAGAAATGACACACTCGTCTAATTTCTTTTTCTCTTTATCTCGCTGGTATTTGCCGTCCATTCACAGCAGTTCTTTGCTTTTTTTCTGCTTTTTCATCCATCACAATATCTAGTTTACTCATCTTTGTTCTCTATGTGCGAGCATTTTTTTTGTTCAAGTGTGCCTCCGGACTATCTCATTTCATCTTCAGTGTCCTTACTTCACGCTTCTCCTGTCTCATTTCATTGTTCTTTCTTGGTTTATCAGAGGCCAGACTGACTCACCGGCCCATCTTCTCGCATTTCATTCCATTTTCACAGTCACTTGTCTGTCTTCTCCTCTCTTCATGTCTTCCTTCTGTTGCTGTTCCGTCTGTTCGCTCCTTGTCCTTCACAGTTAATTGCATTTTCAGTCTCCGCTGTCTTCTGTCTCCTCATCTCTCTATTCCTTCCATCATCCCACCTCTGCTCTAAATCTTTTCACCTTCTCCATCCTGTGTTTGGTTGGAAAACACTTCCCGGGGGTTTTCCGTGCCAAAGTGTCAGCCTATGATAGCCTTCTGTCGCATGGGGAGACACACAGTCACAGGGTGCATATAAGTCAGGGTGACTGACACAGATGGTGTGACTGATGGCAAAAAGAAACTTGTTAATAGTTAAAACACATTTTCCTTTCTCAGCGTTTCATGTCAGTCTGATTAAAAAAAGAGGATTCAACCTCTCATGATGTCCTTAATCAGCATTAAAATAAGCCGTTGCTTCGGTGCCTTTCTGTCTTTCATTACCTCCAATCTTCCCTGCTGTTTACCAGCCAGGTGTCCAGATTATCACATCAGATATGCTTGTCCTTTTTCTTTCATAAACACTGACATTTAGAGTGACGCACTGGAATATTTTTGGCACTCATTCTCGGGATTTGGCGCTCTCACACAGCGCTGATGCATCTGTCTGCATACGTGTCTGAAATCTGTCAAGACAGTGGCACAGATAAGGATCTTTTGATTAATGAGAACTTGTGCTTTGCACTATGCAAAAGACTTAAAGGGACCGTTTACTCCAAATTCAAAAATACATATTTTTTTCTCTTACTTGTAGTGCTATTCAACCATCTGGAGTGTTTGTTGGAATCATCAGCTTTAGAGATGTCTGCCTTCGGGAAATATGCTTAATTGCTGTCTTGCTGCAAGTAATTCTAGAGGAGAAGACTGATGCCTCTTTCACATGTGTTCGCTAAATAGCCTGTTTAGCTGGAACAACATATTTAGCTTAACTTAGCGTAAAGACTGGAAACGGGAAAAACAGCTAACTAGTCCCATCCATTATCTGTAACTTCTTATCCTGTGCAGGGTCACAGGGGGCTGGAGCTGATCCCAGCTGACATTGGGCGAGCGCTGGGTTACACCCCGGAGTGGTTGCCAATTCATCACAGGGCACATTTACACCAATTCTGACCAATTAACCTGACCTGCATGTCTACGGGCGGTGGGAGGAAGCCAAAGTACCCAGGAGGAACTCAAGTAGACACTGGTAGAACATGCAAACTCCACAAAAAGGCTCCATGAATCAAACCCTGAGAGGCAACAGTGCTGACTACAGCACCAAAATGTCGCCCAACTAGTTACAATGGTCCCTCTAAAGCTATTTCGTGGCTGGCAACAGTGTTCAAACCATCAGTAGAGACTCCAGGAAATTACTGCCCCCAGCCAAGAAATAGCCTGGTGTAGAAACAGCTGAATTAACAGGTTAAATAAATGAGATATAATGTTTTAATTAGTGAGTTTTAGAGGTGTTAGGAGGTTGACTTTGATACAGGGAGCTGGTTTCCCTGGTTTCCTGTCTTTATGCTAAACTCAGCTAACAAGCTGCTGGCTTCAGCTTCACATTTACTGTACGTGCGTGGGAGAGCTTTCCATCTTTTCATCTAACTCAAATAATGGTGAACAATTCCAGTCCAATCTTGTATTCAGCTTTGCTAAATAAGGAGAAAGGTCATATTTTTTGTGTAAAGGCTATAGATGGTGTTTTAGCCCAAATAGTGAACAATATATAACACACACAACTGAACTCAAGACAGCAGATCATTCAGAAATGTTTTTGACGCCATAAGAAATATCTAGCAAGCGCATGAATGACACCTCAGGCCCCTCCAGAGACCCCCGCTGTTCAACAAGGTCTCGTTCTCAGGGGGGCTTGAAAGCAAAACCCAGTGGGTTGGCAGTAATTAACGCAGCTCGCTTTTTCCCTTGGAGGGCCAGCTCTGTGAGACATTGTTAATTCTGACTTATTACAATATCCCTAGCCTACCAGACCACTCATTGATTTCCTTTGCCATTCGGCTCTTTTTCATCCCCGTTTTGGCTCGCACTTCGAGCCTCTGTATGACTCACAGGGTTGGCTGTAATACCGGGTGTAATCGCCCCCAATTAAGGTTGCTGTGATTGATTGGTGGCACCCAGGGAAAACTGTTACGCTGACTTGGCCAATGATTTTCTCCTCTCTCACACACATTCAGTTTCTTTTTGTGGGTTGGTCTCTGTGTTAGGCCATTTTGGAGGTGCAGTTTGAAGTTGGATGCTACCTTGATGCTGTTGAAGACGCAGAGATATTTATTTCCAGGCCATTTGTCATCACATGAGTGGTATTTGCACAAACATACTCTCTGCATAATGTCTGTGAAACTTCAAACGCTGCCTCAGCAATGTAGTCTATGATCTCAGTTATTATTACACAGCGGTGTCCTCTCCTTCTCCTTGATCTAATACTGGATTCTTCCAGTTACAAAAAAACGTTACAGATCTGACAAACTCCAGAGTGAAATAATAGAATAACACTATTTCTGTTTACCTTAAAGGACCCTTTATTTCACTGTTGCAGTAACAGCGAGTCTGAGCAGCAGACAGGTCCGGGCCGACTCTTTGTGACCGTCTGAGAGGGCTTTGGGGGGCTTCAGAATGGGGCTTTAGGGGCTTGTTGTGCAAAGAGAGAGTGATTTGCAGCATTACCGCTCTTCGCCTGGAAAGCTCTCTGCTCTCACTTGCTGCTTTTACTCTTTTTCTCCTCGGCCACTGGCTTCTTTTCATATTGTCTCTGTTCTCTATTTGTTTCTTATCGCTCCCGATGTTAATTGAATGTTTGCTCATTTTCCCTCCCTCACTTTCTCGCATTACTCCCTTTATTTCCACCACTTTCATTGTGTTTCATTTCGGCTCACAATATTAAAGGACTGTGAGAGCTCTTGTGCTACTAATTTATTTATCCTGTTGGCGACTGTGCAAAGTCGTGATTACAGCACCCTCCTCTCTCACTCTGCCCGTCTCTGTCTCTGTCTGTTTACAGCTTGTAGCACCCAGATACAGTCCACTCTCTGACCCAACAGAGCGTACTAGGAACACTGTGCCCGGGAGGGAATTGCAGTTAAAGCCTTTCGGCTCAAGTCCAGCGACAAAATACTTCTTTAATTGCTTTCCCATAGCCCTCAGCTGCAGTGGGCTTCCTCTCCAATTGCACATCGATGCAAGTGGGAGTTGCGATGCAGGACAAAAGGCGTATCCTAATGGGATCTTTAGTAAAAGCAGATAACCATCTTTGCAAAAAAGTTTGTTGTGATCTTCAGCACATTTAGCGATTTACTGATTTGCCCTGCACTATAATTGTACTCATCCCACATACTGATTTGATCTAATTTACCTTGCAAGGAATATTTAAACTTTTTACGAGTTTTAAAAGAAAAAAATACCCAAAATGCAAAAATCTGCAGCCTCCACTTCGATAAAGGATGTTGTGGCTTGTGTGCCTGCATGTTTGTGGACAAGTCAATGCCGGCTGCCTTCATTTCTCTCATTTTTTTTCCGCCAGATCGGCTCAGTGACTGATAGAAGATTAAAATTCTTTTGAAAAACATACTTACTGTGGAAAGAAGAGCAAAGGTTGGGAGGGGGAGGCCTCCTGAGAAACAGTCCTCCCTCGCAGTGGTAATTGAGAGCATACTGTAGAAGAATGTTCACATTATTTATTTTTCTTATTTCTCTGAAATTGAAAAAGCAAGGTTATCTTTAAGATGTGAATTATGATCTGCAGATGGAGAAGGGGGGATGGAAGGTGGCGTACAGTAAGTCACCTAGATGACAGTGCCGGCCTCGGCTCAGCCGATCTGACGCTGCCTTTCTTCGCTCTGAACTGGCTGTTAAGATCTCGAGGGGGATGTTTTCCTGTTTATGCAAATTCTGGTTTGAAATTTTTATTTTAAAGTGACAGTTGAAAGTGTCTTTATAGAACAAGAGAGTTGAGAAAAATGATCTTTGACTGACTGGAACAACAATGAAATTCTCAAAATACAAGATGAATTGAAAAGAACAGATAAGTATTGAATTTAGGACAGAAAGAAATCAGCAAATTACACTATAAATATGTTTATAATGTCTTGGGACAACAAAAGAAACTACTTATTTTGATTTTTTTTTATAGTTTCTGAATGTTTTTTGTTCACTTATGTGTGTTTTTGATGTTTTATAAGACCTTACAAAGTGACTGCGCTGTGTCTGAACTCGTTCTGGTACATTTTTACTCCACGATGTGATTTATGGATTCGACTTTATTAGGATCTTTTCATGAGATTTTATTTGCATGTGTTAAGTGCCTGCTGTTAGAGATTTATAAAGATTTATACATGTCTGCTTTTAGTTAAGGGAACCGTATTAGATCTATGATGACAATAAAAAAATTGCTTTAATGTCAAATACAGGCCAATAGGTGCAGTTTTAATTACAGCGTACTGGGGATGTCTTTGATTTAACCCAATTAATATAGATGAGTTGGCAAAAGCAGTTACATTTAATTTTCAGTTTAAATGACCATCAATAACTTTTCAAAACAATAACAGGAATTGCTTGCTAATTATAAATCAATGATAAAGTAATATAAGTCTTAATTAATTAGAAATTCAGTGGTGTATAATTTGGTGGACTTCAGTTAAAGGTTATCATAGGTAGTTACTGTGTGCAAACTCTGTAAGCAAAGTTGCTGATATGCTGCAATTATTCTAATAATAAAAATAAGTTATGATAATATTGTTGACAGTTAGAATTGTTATTATTTATGTTTGTAAGAGTTAAGTAATTAACAACAGTGTATAAAATGCTCTAAATCCCTATTTTGTCTAAGCACTGAGTAAACATAACCCTGTCAAGGTGAACACGAACAGGTTGATGGTTATCTGTTTTGAAGAGTTAGAATTATGATTTTTTCAAAGAAAATAAATTATTTAAACATGTTTATTGTACAAAACAAAACAAAAGGATTTAAACATGTTTTCACTGAGTTAATTACTAAATTAATAAGTGAGTCAGTCACATCTCTGTCCATAAAGCAGTGTGGTGGTGGAGGCACTTTGTGCGAACACGTCTTCATGCTGGAACTTAATTTTGATAGTACTAATGGATCATTATGAGGCTGACTGCCACAGAAACAGTGCAAAACATCCAGCGCATCAGTGCACATCTATCCACTGATTAGTTAATAGTGGGGCAATTTGCAGTGTCCTTTGCTGGCCAGACTCTTCCTGGTCTCTAAATGGTTGCCATGAGCATGGCACAGATAATGGTAATGGTAACAGACAGAGAGGAAATGGGAGACTCTCTTCACCTTTGAATATGTGACAGCTTGTGTGTGTGTGTGTGTGTGTGTGTGTGTGTGTGTGTGTGTGTTTGTAGGTTAATGTTGGAGCATTGGACTGGAATGAAGCCAGCGGCACACATTTCCTCTCTAGCCAACCCACATGTGCAAGAGAATACCTTCAGCCGCAGCTGATAAGGACATGCATTGTGACAAACCACTTTGAACTCATCGACCAAATCAATGCACAGGCAGATCAAGATATGCAGTGAAAGAAGGGAAGCTATTAAACAGATGCCCCGTTTTCTACTTCATATTAATGGTCTGAGTTGAAAATTCAAAGACAGAATATTGAAACTGAGCCTGAAATAAAGAGTGATTATCTCATTTGGACTTATTTTTAGAGCAGTGACTTCAAGTTAGCCTGAGCAGATGTTAAAAGACAGTTCATTCCCTTCGCATGATACTGCTCTTATGCTAACCTTCATTGCATGGCAATGAGTTTTGATGGAGTATCTATGCTGCTGTTTTTCTGAACAGTCTATACATCCATCACTTTGAAGAAAGAATACTCTGATCTCAAAGCATCTTTAAGTCTTTGGCTGATTCTTTTTCGCTACCCTAGAATGATCCTTTTACATCCACACAGGGAGTGAGGCCTCTTTCACGGAGTTCCTCACAGGTGTCTACAGTAGCCCAGAATGGACAAACCAAACACCAAATCACAAATCACATTTTTTTGCATTTTTTGCAGCCATTGTCAGCCCAGTCTTCAGGATATAGCATTGACAGTTAACATTTCTGCAAACCACAGATACATTCTCATTTGTACATGTCATAGTCTACGGACCATCCACACTGACATTTCTGAGGTGGTGGTAGTGGAGTTGTAGGTCGTACTACACCCTTGAAAGGGAAGGGTGAGGGAGGGGTATTTAGTTGGTTGCTATCTGCAGCCTCAACACTAGATGGCACATTGTACATCACAACCCTAGTAAAAAGCACAGAAAAGGCTCTACATTTTATAGAAACTTAAAAAGGCTCCAGGGCCAAATTCTTGTCAGCTTTTACAGAGGAGCAATATAAAGCATCCTGTCTGGAAACATCTCAAACTGGCACCATTTGCGCACGGCCCAGGACAGGAAGGCTCTATAGCAAGTGATTAAAACCTCTCAGAACATCATTTGTACCCATCTAAAGAGCATCAGTGACATCGGTGAAGTGAGATGTCGGCACAGAGCCCAAAGGATACTAAAAGACAACACCCACCCCAGCCACAGTCTGTTCATCTGCCATCTGATACAGAAGTATCAGCCTCCATACCACCAGACTACAGAGCAGCTTCTTTCCTCAATCCATCATATAAAATACTTTGTTTTGTTTTTGTTTTTTCTCCTGTGTAGCACAAAGGGACTTAAACTGAGCTTCACATTGCATCCCTGGTGTCGGTGTTGAACCTTTAACCGTTCATACATAAATACATTTCCAAAACATTTTGGGGTTTAGACTAAACATCTCCAGGCAGTGTAGCATATCCCTCAAGGGAGATGACTGTGAACTATTTGCACATAAATTAGAGGAGTTTTGTTATTATCACCGCTCTGAAGTGCAGTCAATAATCCATGCTCTGCAAAAACCAGCTTAATGTGGTTTAACTGTAGGTGCCAGGGCATGACCGATCAGAGGGTATGAGGAAATCACTCCCCTGTTTTACATTACATTTAGCAGCAGCCATTCGTGAATTAGGATTACAGAGTCAATGAACTTTGTAATTTTGCAAGTGCACTGTATTTTGCAGCGTGTCACTCGAAGGTATGCCAGGCTGAGGATTAATAGAAACATCACATTGATATTAAAAAGCTGCTCTCAACATGAAGATGGAAGAAGAAGTGTGGAGAAAGCCTAGCAAAAGGCTGTAGCCACTGGAGTGGAACATTTTTCAGCGAGGAAATGCATGTCCTTGTGTAGGAGAGCAGCATCCTTTCTATCCTCCATGATGTAATTAGATCCATTATTCAGGGACTATAAAAACCGGCTTGCCCATGTCTGTTAATGATTTGGGAACCTTATCAACGTGGGCTTGGTTTCATTCCAGGCAATTCCGCTCAGGCAGCGGCACTCAAGCTTGTCATTATCTGCCGCCTCCAATCAAGGATGAACTTTTTTTTCTTTTCTGAATATTTCGAGCATTGTTTCTGGACTTCTTCCCCCCTTAACGATGACATTTTGACGAATACATAAAGTTAGAAATATGTCCCTGAAATGGTTGCAATTATGGGAGGTATTTATACTGAGCTGAACAGTGCTGCTCTGTCTGCTCCGAACAATTCACAGAAGAAGAATAGTTAAGAGATCTGCTCTGGTCTTCAACAGATTATTATTCTTTGGCTAAAAATAACTCATGGTCTACTGCAAAAGGAAGATAGAGTGTGTGTGTGTGTGTGTGTGTGTGTGTGTGTGAAAGCGATAGGGATGAGTGAATGATTGCGCTCTTTACCTCCAGGGTTCCTAATGTTCCCAAACAGGACTTCAAAGCCTCATTCTGACATTATTCTGATATCAACAGCCTGCATCTGTGAAGGTTCTGCGAATCAAGCGGGTCATAATGTGCAGTTATAGACTTAATTATTGTATGAAACAACAATATATTTGCTGAATTACAGTGATAAATAAATACAAAATTCTCTGCTTCTTATCATAAACAATGAAAGGAAAATGTTTTCTGTCTTGATGACACTTTTTTAGTTGATACATTTCCAAATGGCTATTTTCCTGCCCCCAATTTTGTGTTCAATAATACGACTTGACAACTCATAATAACACTTTTGTAACAGTGTTGTTTCCTTTGCGTCAGTAAGAGCAGGATGGATTTAAATAAATGAGGAATAAAAAGCAATCAGAGTTTTAAGGTCAAAGCTGATACGATACAATATGATACGCTTTAATGTCACTGTCGAGAAATATTCTTGGACTGCACACATAAAGCTGCCAACAGAGTGGTAATATTAAAAAATAAGAAAAGATACAAACAAAACACATATTTCCATATTTCACAGCTAGTTACATGAAAAGCTTCACCTGTTGGCCTACAGTGGCGACATCACAACCATCACAAGGTGCTTCTGAATTGGTATATTTGGTGATTTGGCACACCTGCACCAGGACAACTTTACTAACGAAACCAACAAGCAAGCGCATCAACACAAGACAAAGCAAACCAGCCAATATTACCTTCTAGTCCAACAGCAAGAGTGCCAGATCGACATCTGGAGCCTTGTATTTTTGTAAAGCTGTCACCAATGATTCAAATCCAGGCTGATATTTACTCTTGTCTTGTGTCACAATTCCTGTAGAGGCTGCTAAGCCTGGTTCTGGAGGAGATCATAACCATTCACCCAAGTGACAGTGCAAGAACAGGCATTGAAGCTGTATAATATTGCTTTTAAAGGTGTTGGTTTTTCTTTTGAAGATAATCTGCACAGTAAATGAACTCAAGTCAAACTTGACCTCACTTACAAACCATCAAAACATGTTTTAACAAAGCGCTTTACACAGGAATGTATTTAAATTTTATTAAGAAGTTCTGAGGATCTGGACGTAGAACAATAGAATCAGTTCTGTGTTTCACTTGTAACCAGAGAAGGAAAGCCGACAAAAAGGGAAGATACAATCTTGCTGCTGCATTTTGAACAGGCAGCAGGCAAGACATGGGTGACTAACATCCCACACAGAGAGATCTGAAGAAATAAGATGTTCCCCAGAGCTCCAAATGCAAGATCAGCTTTAATTTTCATCCCTACTGAAGACATTGTAGACAGTGAAATCAAAAGTCATACCCATAATCATGCTTCAATGGATACATGAAGACAGGGTTGGCTAGAACTGGCTACACCATGTTGCCTTACTCTCATGAAGCTGGAGAAAACACTGTCCATCCAGTATTTAAAGTACTGAAGACAGATCTTGTGACTCACCAGGTTCCACGATGAAATACAGCTGCGTGTCATCAGCAAAGAAAAGATATGGGATGCTTTTTGTCTGAGGTCATCAGGACTTTAACTTGAATAGATTGAAGAAATCTTACTGCTACTATTCAATCATTCAAAGGGGCTCTGTGGAACTTCTGTGTTGTGCTGGAAGTCGGCCGTTCGTTTATGTTAGCGGACTCCACTTCCAAACTGACATTGTTGTTACTGGTGCTCTCTGTGGAGAGAGGCACAGAGACGAGGCACTCGAGAATGTGCATAAGGTCACATCCTTTGGACTGTTGTGGAAAATCTGATCCTTCACAAAGAAGTCCACAGTCCAGCAGCATTAAACAACTTAAATGTGCACTATGTAGTTTTGGGAAAGAAATTTTAATCAGAAGAGAAAGATCTTCATTGACTGATTTTTTTCATAACTGAATAAACTGAAAATGCAAACTCAATTGCATACTGTTTTACATTATTTATATTTGGCAGACCCTGCCACCTTTGAAGCTTCAAACAGTGTTCTGGGGGCCTTATTTTCCTCTGAGAACAGCTTGTTTATTCGGTAATGGAAAAAAAAGTTTGTGCTATTACCTCATTAATATTGTAAGTATTAAAAGTCTGACTTTTAATTTCTTCTCCAAAATGACATAGTGCCCCTTTAAACAAGTAGTCCACAGTCAGGCAGGAAACCAAGAAAGAAGTCGAAGGCCTAATTTTGCACATTACGTCACAATCCGCTCACATATGGCTTATAAAAACATGATTAACATATGTAAATTGCAACAAATTGTTATTTAGAGCGTCTTTGACTAATTATCCATTCACATACACTATGGATAAAGAAAAAGCTTCTTATGAATAAGAAAACAGTCAGCTGTCCACACTTATTATTGTTGTGAAGGAACTTCAATTTATGTTGATGTCATTCACAATGTCCACCGTATGCACTATACACAGTACAGTTACAGTACATCTCTCTCTTACCCACACACACACACACACACACACACACACACTGGCACCACCAATGTGTTTATCTGAGTGTCAAGTAGGTTGTTGTTACACTTCGACATGTAATCACACGCAAATGCAGTCAGTTATAAATTTAGCAGAGCATAAATATAGATACATGTGTCATTCCTTCACACACACATACTCACACACAGAATAATCCCTCTCATTCACACTCGTTCACAGCCTGAAGAAGAAGAAATGCTCGATAACTTTCCATCCTCCTCCTCCTCCCCTTTCTTCTTTCATCTGAAGTCATTAACATATGGTTTACTTTTGGCTCGGGCTGAGAAAACAGCAAACAGGCAGCAGGCAGACATGATCATGGCCATTAGCTTTTCTCCAGGTACTTGGGTTGATTGACTTGTAATGCACGTACATTCCTCTGCAGTTTTTCTTCTGTCGGCCGTTCTCGATGTATGTCCTCACATTGTTGATTTTTTCCCTGCAGTCCCAGAATGTCAATAATGGTGATATTTACAGTGCAGTACATGTTTTGTTTGGAGGTGAACCGTGAATTGGTTTAGGGAAGTGCCTGCTGGGTTTCTTGGAAATGTGTTTCCATATCAGCGTAAGATTTTCCTATGATGGAAACATGGTTGTAAAAAGGTCACAGAGAGAACGATGGTGCTTTGTATCCATTAAATGGGGTTTTTCAGTGTGTCATGTAGGTATGTGCTTTGCTGTCATATTGGATTATACAGGACTGATAGGCCTGGGCTGAAATGACTGCACTGTGTGTCTCTTATGTGTTTTTGCTGTGTCCGCTGTAACTGAGCTATTTGTGTCAAGCTCTTTTTTTTAAATCCTCCCACCTACCACCTGATTTATTGTCAAAAATGTATGCTCCATTCACCCCGTGTTCATCCCGGAGCTCTTACTTTTTCCTATAGCTGCCGATCATTTTCCATCCCAATGAGCCCTTTCTTCTGATGCTTTTTTAACTGTCTTGTTCAAGTTTGAGATTGAGTAGCAGGATCAGGTTGGATCTCTGCCCTCAGGGCCTCTGATCTCGCTCTCTGGGATCCATTTTCTGTCTGATTGTGATCTTTGATCCAGAGGGGCTTATCTGTTATTTTTGATTTGTTGCACCTCTGCTCTGGTAATGCTTCTACAAGCTGCACTGTGCAGCCGCATCATACCAGTAGTCCACTCTTCTTCCATACAGCTTTTTGCGCTTTGATCTGTTTTATCATTTAGTAATTCCCTCTATGTGGCGCTTTAGAGAAAAGATATAACCTTTGATCTTGTTCAACCCCCTCTCCCAGAGGGCTCAACTTGCAAAGACAGCTCAGGCTTATAATATCTGCAAAAGGATGGACAGACTGGAGAATAATAAAAATCTTCAGATGGATGACCTCAAGAGGACTTCAGTTATTCTATCTCTATTCACTTGTAGTCAGTCTTCATGTTCAATCCAAATCACTCGAATAAATGTTGGCATTTCTGCAAACCATAGATATGTTGAACACTTTATGTTTCTTTACATTTCAACTTGATGGACTTACTTCTACACTTGCAGCTCTGCCAGTCGCTTGTCAAAGCTTACATTAGCTTGTCTGCCCTGGCTAGCTTGCCTTTTAGTGCATCATGCTTCATCTCAAAGTGGTTTTCCAGTGCTCGATGTTATAACGTATTCGGGCTCGACGTAACGTTACCAAATGTACTCTTTGAATCCCTTGCCCTCTACCACAATGATTGGCAGCATATGTCTCCTCTAGCCCTTGTGTACCCTTTCTCCCCACAGCTTGCAGCGACACGAGTAGCATCACACATTTTAACTTACAGTACATTTGACAATCAGACACTGAAAGTCTTCTGTGATTATATATCCATTTTTCTGTGTCGAAAACTGTTTAAACAGATTGTTATTGCTAGCATGGTTGCTGGCCATCCACTGGCATTCCTATAGTGCCTCGGGCTGACTCTGTCGACCAATCAGAGGCTGTGCTCCTGACCTGTCGGCCAATCGGTGGCAGCTCTGATCGTTAAGGAAGGAGTTGAAGGAGTTTGCTGTATGTATACGCATAGCGAATCACAACCTGCTAGTCAAAACTATTCTATTAAGATCAAAAATGAATATAACAAGCCATTCAACATATCGGTGGTTTGCACAAAGGTTGAATACCATGATTTTATTCTGGCGACTGGACTAGCATGTTGATCTCTTGTTTCCATTCATGCTATATTTCTATTTCTACTTTGCATGGAGCATCTGGAACAAAAACAATTTCCCCCCGGGGATTAATAAAGGATTCTGATTCTGATTCTGATTCTGATTCTGATTCTGATTCTGATAGACTGCTGTATCTGAGTGCATCATATTTAACTGTCTGCAATAAACTTGATAGGCATATTTCCCAAAATGTCATCCTATTCCTTGAATGTTTGAGAGAATTTCACTTGAGGTATTTTTGAATTGAAATGAGTTTTCCTCAATCTGTGACACTGAATCCAAACCTGGCAGAGGTCATACAGCATTCGCCATCTGTCCTCTGCTCTTTTCCTCTTTTGGGAAATGAGTCAAACAAACGTCATTGGTTGGCGAGATGAGATGCACTCTAAGTGGAAAGTCAAGAGGAAATGAAGAGGCTTGGGAAAAGAAAGGTTGCCAGATGAAAGGACTTTGATCCCCTGAAAATACCCTCCACTCAGTGGCAGATGTATGTAAGCACCTGAAGCTCTCCACAACGCCTCTGAGAGGCTGAAAGTATAGAGTGACACTTAATCGGTTCAGGAAATAAACAAAAACTTAGCGGGAAGATGTCAGCGTCAGGGAGGGAGCTGCTCATCTGACAGAACAAAGCCTGTGCTCGTAAATAGACTCCTTTGTTTACTGATATCAGGAGGAGAAAATGTTATTCAGGGGATTATATGACGAGGTGGATATATTCAATAAACCTGACAACAAAGCTGAGTGGTCTCCGCACTTATTGGAAATCCTGTCATGTTTAGTGACAGGCTGAACCGCAGGTACATTCGCTTGTAAATGAGCATCATAAACTATGTAGCGTGAAATGGTTATTAATGTGCTTTAAATATGCAGTTTTGTAGTCGAGCCCTTGTAGGTCTGGGTTGTACATTCTGACCACGTCAGGTTCCCATATGGCAGCCATTGAGGAAATGTAAATGTGAACTCGCACTGTAATGAAAGGAACAGATGCCGTCAAGATTGCTTATTGTCTTATGGTGATATGAAAATCAAACTAAGATTTCTTAAAGGTGCGATGTGTAAGAATTTGATGAAATGATGTGTGTTATGATGTTATGACATACTACTGATGTCAGCATGCTAAGCAGCTAGCCCCAGCCCATCCCGGTTGAAAGTCCCTGGGCCAGGGGTGTAAACACCAATACTCCCTAGGTCCCAGAGCTCCCAGTCTGGACTGCTAGCTGCATTGCTAATTTAACTAACTAGCTAATGGCAGCTACAGATAGCAGCAGTTAGCGGTTACTTTGGTGATATGCTGACCCCTATTTGTTTAGGGTATGAATTCGACAGGAGGCCAGTTTTTACATACTACACCTTTAACATGCAGTGTTCCTGTAAGTACAAGAGTTTTCCAATGCACTTCAGCATATCACCATTCAGCTCCAGCTACAGAGATGTAATACTGGTCTGAAACTAGTCCTTTAACCAAACACCATCTCAGCAGCAGCCCTCTGGGATGAGGTGACATTAGCGTAAATTAATCACCTCTATGCAAATCAGCCAAAGTATTGAAAGCCGCAATCACACCAGTGTTTTTCCTTTGTTAGCCAGGCTGGTTGCAAGGCTGACACTGATTAACATCTCATTATGGTTGTACTCTCTAATGATGTAGTTGTGTTGATTGTCAGGTTTGTGCTCCTGGAAAAATCAAAGCAGGTGATTGTGCTGCAGTTTAGTTGTAGCTGAAAACAGAGGAGAATTACAGTGTTTCAAAGCTTTTTCGGGAGATGAAAGAACTGAACTGGAATAATTAGATATTGGTGATAAGTGGTGGAAAAAACAATCCCAGTTTCTTTGTAATATAATAAGCCTGCAATAATTACTGAATGTCAGGCATGCTTAGTGAAACCAGTAACTTTAGATGCAGATGTTGTAATGATGTCAACAAGACATCAGCAGCATTAAATTAAAGAGAATTAAATTAAATTTTTCGCAGAAACAGAAGTGTAGATTTTATTACAGATAATCGAGTTTGAGTCTCGAGCCTGGGTCAAGCTCCAGAAGCACTGGTTCCTTAGGCTCCGATCCAACTCTTTTAAAAAACCCACACCTCCAATTTGTAGCGCAGGCCTCCTGATAAAAATTAGAAGTTTCCAGCCCAGGCTGACATAACCCTGGGGACATAATCTGAGTTATATTTTTGAATGTTAGACACCTGATTAAAGAGCCACAGAAAAGCTTCAGTCTCTAAATCTGGAAACTGTATATCTGCAACTCTGACTACCATTTATCATATGAAACTTCTATTAATCAATGTGTGAAGGTGGTGGGTTAGGGTCAGGGTTGGGTTATCAATGATCTTTCTTAGTGTTATGTGCATGTATGATCCAAATTTGTCATGATGAAAGGCATATTTCTTTATGATATTTAAGTGAGGTGACAGAGAACAGAAAAAGGTTGTCTGAATGAGCTTAAGGCTGGTCAGACAGTGGGATGGACTGGGCAGTCGGGTGGTTCAGCTGTAAATTGGTCTGAGACAGAAGGGGAATTCTCCGGCTCTTTTGGCCTCAGAGTCCCGGTGGTCCCTCCGCAGATTAATTCATAGACCACCGTGACTGTAACCTTGAGAGACCGACGGAGAATGAGAGATAGAAAAGTGGGAAATAAGAGTGGAAGAAGGTTGCAAAAAGCAGAGCATAATGGGTTCAAGTCCTGCCAGGATGAATATGGAGCGTGTAATTGAATGCAGGGAGGAGTTCACTTTTGGCAATCGAGCATGGCTTTTCCTCCTGACTTCAGTTATTGTTATAACACAATTTACAATTCAATATTTTTGAATCAGCAATGAAGCACATGACTAGGTGAAAAGGGCCACCAGTAATAATGAACCCACAGAGAATTATGACCTAGCTTCACAGATCCTCTCAGATTTATAGAGGTTTTTTTTGTGTGTGTCTTTCAGCTAATTTTTTAAATTTTATTTTACAGGCAGTCATTTCACTGTTATGCCACTCTAATAGGCTTCTTTTTTAGCTGCAACAGGCACCTGTTTTCAAAACCAAACTCTCACTACCTGCTCAACACCAACCGGCAGAAGGCCAAAGTAAGCGACTACAAGGGACTACTTCAAACCACCAAACTGAGTGTGACTCATATCCCGCACCGCCCACATTCAGCACCAGCAGGTGATAGTAATTTGCCTTCATTTGCTTACAGATGTGTCACTGCGCCCTCATACCTAAGCTATTTTAATGTTGTTTGGAATGTTTTTCATTGAAAGAGTACATTCTTTAATCAGATGAGTTGATTTCATTCAGCCAACATGTCAATGATCAAGCCAGCGAATCTCTAGCTAGCTTCAGAGTCGCTGCTTTGTCTTTTCCTTCTAAATCCGACACTTGAATGTGTTCAGGATGCAAATGATTTGTTTTGACATACAGTCCAGAACCAGAGATACACTCTGTATTTTATTTTTGACAGGCAAAATAAAGTACACAACACAGCTTTCCCAGACATGCTCCAGACAGATTGCTAAAAAGACTGTAATTTACAATTCAGGCTCATTTGGGGATGTCACCGAAATGGAAAAACCATGTTTATGATGGGATGTTACCTCACAGTTCAAAACAGCAGTTATCCTAAGATGCATGGGCACACCTAAGGCTGTTAACCAAAGATGAGTTATTAGCTGTTGGAGCTGAAAAGTGGCTTGGAGAGCTCCAACCTGTTCCATGTAGTCATAAGTGGAGAAGAGGAAACGGTATGATGGCTCCCATCAGTCTGCCTGGCAAACACTGAATAACACCAATTTACATATGATGTATGTTTCTAGTACTTGAAAGGAGTCCATGCCAGTTAGAAGAAAAATGAAAGGGGGGCAGCACTTTAGAGCAGCAACATGGGTACTGGATTAAGCTAATGTATCTGGATAAAGTCTGCGAGATGATATCCACCAGAGTCCATGTTTCCCCTCTTAATCCCCCCGTCTCTTCCCTGTCTGCCCCTTTAATTTCTTTCTGGTCTGAGAGAGGAAGTGTGTGGGATGTCATGGTGTAAGAGATCGGGCATCAATCAACTGTTTACACGGAGCCAGGGACAGACCTCTTATTACAGGAGGCTTGTTTTGAACAGCTGGAAGGTAAGAGCACACGTTGCTCCCTTGCTTCAGTGCCCTTAACCATATTCCTGCCACTTCACTGGTGAATAACAGGCAGGATTTGTTAAAGGTGCGTGAGCTCAAATGCTGGAAGGCAATACAGGTCCTTTAGGGTGAATTACAGCACCGAATGTCTCTTTAAGGGCAGACAACAGAGCTTTTAATAAACGGTGTAGGAGCTGCTGACCTCTGGCCTGAATTCTGTGCTCTTACGAGAGGGAAATCAATACCTTAAATTGTGAGAAAAGAACGGCTAAAGGCCAGTGCAGGTGAAAACACAATGTTTTCATGCAGGGGTCAATTTGGAGATTTTTGGCTACTAGAAAACATGTTTGAGTTTGAGTTTATTTTAGTCCAGAGTTCTGTTCTTGAAATGCATGCAAATGAGTGCATATTTAATTAGATGACCTAATTTGCATCGAAACATAAAATGCAAGAAAACTTGTCACACAAAAAAAATTGCCTTAATGTAAGTAATCGATAGCAAAGTTTAATGTTTAAAAATGTTTGGATTTGAGTTTTTTTTAATACTCTGAGCCAAACATCTCCACTTCAGTTGCCCTTACATACTCCAAACTTTCCAGGTTTGTCTTAAATGCTCCCCAAAGCTTTTATTTTGAAAGCTTTGGTTGCCTCTATGGTAGATAAAGTTCCCTCTAGGTTGCCCTTCCAGTTTACTATAAATGTATTATGGCTGGTGCCCCACCGCATACAACTGGTCCCCTCCCTTTTTTTGCCCCTGCCCCTCAAACATCATGAGTGTGCCACTGTTTTCATAGCTGTTGACAGTATTTTCCAAAATTCCCTTTGACATGCAAAGTGTATTTTTAATTAGATAAGACCATTTGCATGTTTAAACATCAAATTTCAGAAAACTTACATATGTACATAAAAATATTTGTCCTCTTGTCCCGCTAAAATTGTATTCTATTCACTGATGCTGTATCCCCTTCAGGATGCACAACTTGTAACAAGGAAGATTGCATCTGTAATTAAGCGCGCTGACCTCCTGAACATGAATCACATCATGCTGGAGGAGATAACTGTCCAATCAATCCAGACTATGAAGGCTTTGTGTATTCTCAATTTGTTTACTCATCATGGAGATGAGTTCCTCCTGTCACAATCTGTTTGGTCTTCCACTGGTCAACCATGAACACATGCTAGAAACTAAATCAGGCCTCAGCAATCCTTCTCTGCAGCAGGGCCATTGTTGTCATGTTTGCATAAGACTCAGTCTCAAAGTAAACAATCAGCCAAAGGGGGGTGTGACCAATAAGATGCCATGTGTGCATTCAAAAGTGATCAATCGTAGAATGAAATAAAGAAAATCAACATAGATTGCATGAATATTCAATAATTTCCAAAAGCATTAGCCCAACAACAACCATGAGTGATGGACTATGAGCTTCATTGTTTTGTCGCAGTGCTGAGGCATCGCTCACTAACTGACTGAGTGACTCTGAGATGAACACTTGATATAGAGGACTGACAGAGTGCAGACTGAAACGCAGCAGCAATTCAGCATCCAGCTGAGTCAAAAATGCACAAATCAAGTCATGAATTGCCTAAATTGGCAAAAAATTTGGAAGACTTGCAGAACTTGACACAGCAAAACAAATTCATTATTTTCTAAATCTATTGACAGCCTGTGCAGACTGTCATCCATAGCTGTGCTGAATAAGGAGCTAGATACTCTGTGATAACAGCTGAGGCAATTCTATTTCAAAGGTGCCTTCACATACATTCAAGAAACGAAGCCTTCTTTTTCTCAATGAGGAAACTGCGTGAGGCCAGACAGAGGAGTTAGAGATTCATCTTGGCCTCAGGTCCTCTTGAAAAAGTAGTTCTCAAACTGGGATGTTACAAAATCTTTCAACACTAATTACTAATTATGTAGAAAATGATTGGTTCTGGTTTACAAAGTCATAGCAGGTGGTGTTAAGGTGTTACAGTCGTCATCATACTTGGTAGTTTATTGATTAGGGAATGTGAAAAACTATTTTGGAGGGAGGGGTATTAAAAAGGGGGAGGATAATGGAGAATGATAAGATTTGTTGGACTTTTGGGAAAACTGCAAAGTGTCTTTAAATTTTTTTTTCTCAGCCCTGATTCATATTTTATTAAACATTTCCATTACAGATTAACAAAAAAAAAGGGATTAAAGCTGGGGTTGGCAAGACTGTAGAAACCAGGAAAAGCGAGCTAGATATGGAAAGTATCCAACTGAAGAAAGTCCACCTCCTCCAAAACAAATGAACCCGAACACAAGCAAAATAGCCTGTGGGGTCAGGGGCTGTGTGCTTTGTGCTACCCGGTTAGCGGCTGAACTACAGTCTGTCACTGCCGCTGCTGCTCACTCGTTCTTTGGGTCAGGGGCTGTGTCCTTTGTGCTGCTGAGTTAGCAAGCAACTATAACAAACATGACTTTTGTTCGTACTCACTGCTTTCAAGCTAGTATGTTTATATTGGGAAATTATGGCTCTACTTTCTCTGCTATTCATGAGCCACTAGCTCGCAAATAGGTAATACATCCAGTGCCTTGTGGAAGACTCCAGTCATATGCGATGAGTGCCCGGGCGGAGTGCAAAGGGCAGTGTGGGCGCAGACAGGCAGGTATGTAGGCAGGCCGACAAATCTTTTCAGGCTAAATGAGACGATTGGATGGGCTTATTAGAGGCCTGCAACAGCCACAATCACTGGATTGTTTTTCTTTTATTTGTCAGAGCACTTGATTTATTGATTGCTGTCGTGATGTTAAGAGATTTTTTATGGGGAAAAAAACATACTTCTAGAATAACTTTCCGACCCTAGCTTTAAGCGTGCAGATGTGATGTTATATCACTGTAAAGTAAGATCTCTGACCTGTTGAAAGACAGTTCGCGTTTATTTGATCCAGAACGGCACAAAGCTGAACACTTGGACACTTTCTGATTTTCTGTTACGCTGTTTTTAGAAGTTTTGTGTCTTCTCTGATTGCTTGGTCACATACACAGTAGAGCAGGGAATAGGAGTGTGTCTGTGCTATGTGTGTGTATGTGTGTATTCTGTGCAGCACAGACAGATTAGTTGAAAATATGATGTGTCACCATAACGGGAACCTGTTTAATGTTTAAAGGATGTGGTCGTTGATTAATCTGTTGGATCTGCCAAGAGAGTCAGAGAGAAAGCCTTGAAAATGTAGCTGTAAAGGGGGAGAAAGAGCGACTGCAGAGAAAAGGAGGGCAAAAGCTTTTAAAGGGGGAGATTGTAGAAGAAGGGAGGAAGAGCAAGGAAGGAGAGGGGGAGAGGAGAGGGGTGGATGAGAGAGAGATAGAGAAACGAGGTGAGAAGGGAAATAGATTAAAGGAGCAGAAGATATATGGATGTGAAAAGAGAAAAGAGGGCAGAGAGGAAATGAGAATGCAGAGAAAAGTGGGATTCGGGTGAGTAAATGCATGTGAGGAAACGATGGAGGCTTGTTCTTTTTACCTTAATTGGAGAGACTGGCATTTGGTATATTTTTAGATAGAGGATAACGCCAAAAAACATGAAATAAGTCAAACTGCAGAGCTTTCACCGCTTTCACCGCCAACCTGTTTCACCTCAACGCGAGCTCGACCTCGAACAGAAATATGTTTGCGTCAAGCAGTGCTGAAAAGAAACTCAGAGCAGGCTGTTAAAACTGACTGATGAGTGCACATAACTTGGACCGATGCCTCACTCACAGTCTCACTTATTTTATTTTTATCACTTTTTGAAGTCTTTGGGATCGCTCCATGTTTGTGTACATTACCTCCAATCTGCAGACACCAACCTACAAAGCATACTACAAGTTTTGAGACTGATAACCTTCTCCCAGGCAGCCACACATACCATTTATTTCACCATTATATGTGAGCTTATCCATCACAGGGAAACATATGTTAAATCACGTTATTGTCGCATGATAATGCAGTTTCTTGTAGAAATTGAAGACCCATATATTCTCCAAGCCATCTGAAAGCAAAATAGTGCTGGTTCTCACAGAAATATGAAGCTATTGTTTTTTTATGTTTTTTTATAGTCATAGTAACTTGATCATTTGTTAATGGTGAGCAAGAGGAATTCATAATACATCCTGCATTAATACATACAATAAATAATCATGAATTATTCATTCCTTAATCAGCACTTAAGTGTATGATTTGAACCCTATTAAAGAATATAAATTATAAAACTGTTTTTCTGAATATATTCAGTACATGCTCACTTCACATTATCATGCCTCTACATAAATATCCCTTCATTGTGTGTATTCACAGAAGGCCAACCAGATATCCAGTACACCTGAGCCTTCCATGGATGTCTATAACTCTCTTTGACAGCACACTGAGGTCATGACACGTTGTGCATTACATATCACTTAATGAGGAGTGTGATTATGGATGTGTTGTTGTAAAGCTGTTAATCCTCAGTAGTGGTAAGCAGTAAAGAAATTCCTTTAATATAGCTTCTTCTACATCACATGGCTTGTAGATCACTGCAATATTTGGCTCTTTAGACAAGACTTATATGACAGCCTTGTGGGTGATGTCCACAATCTGTCCATTAATCAAACTAATCCACCTGAGCTTTCATTGTAATCCAGCTCATTCGTCCCAGCCCGCAAATAGGACGCCAAATCACGTTCGTGTGGCTGCTCCCTTCAGACTGAGTGATGGGCTCCAAAGTGGTGAAAAAAGATGGGGGACGAAGGCAGATGGAGCTGCTGCATCCTCCATCACAGATGTGATGTCAGCACAAATCTGTGTTGTCACCGTGCCTGTGACCGCTCACTGCAAGAGGAAAGACAGAAGTGACGTGTGGCTCCGTCTGCTGCTGTCAGAGTGATGTAAGGATGACAGAAAGAGAGGGAGGAGAAAGGGTAAACTGAGGTGGAGAGGATGAACAAGAAGGAGAGAAGAAACAGAGGACAGAGACAAAACACAGGAATAAGAATGCTAATAAAATCAGGACACTTACTAATTTTTTTAGCCCAAGGCCACCACTAAAAGCACAATTCTGAAAAGAAATCTGTTCTTACTGGAAGAACAAATGTATTTCTAGGTTTACAAGGAATTTCTCATTCCAGTCGACAATCAAAGAGAATAAAGATTATGAAGGCAAATGAGAGATAAGATATGAACAATCTGAATGTCAGTCACGAATTCATTATGTGCGCCTGGAAATTACAGAACTCCAGGAAAAGAAGACTCTTAACGAACTAAACCAATGTCTGTTCAAGGGCACAACGTCAAGAGACTAAAACAGTCGTAAAAGTCACTACAGTGTTGCAAAAGCAGATTGAAATCATCCTTTTAAAGGCATATTGTGCAGGATTTCAAAGGTGAACAATAGTTGATTGTTCAGTCTCATTCCCAGTTTGTCAATACAAAACTCTGTAGGGATCAGTATATGATGACCTAGAAAAAAAACTCAACCATTTACTATTTTTCTCCAGAATCAGCACATCCAGAAATGTCCGAAAAAACAAAAAATAATAGGAGTGTGACAGTGTGACATCACCACACACTTGGAATGGGTCATAAGTGATGATAAAGGGGGATTACTTTTGCCTGAGTCTATTGTTTTTTAGGATAATCCTGCGTAATATACCTTTGATTGATTGACCTTTCACTTGATCTTCAGTAGACTTGAGAGTAAACAGCATTCCTGGAAAGAATCAAGTGCTGTATGCTGCGCTATGCACTCACTCAACCTGTTTGAGTGCTTTTCTGTGTCTCTTCTCGAGAGGAGGTCTTGTCTCTTTAATGAGCTACACATGCTTCAAGCATTACTGCTCATAACACATTGGACCTAATGGTCTGCAAAATGCTCTGGGGATGTTTAGAGACGTATGAAGAGCAGGAAGAAAGACATACTTGTTGGAACATTTGAAAGATATGAAATGCGCTGTTGGCTTATCTATTATTGATGGACTGAGAGTGTGTTATTATGTTGAGGGTGCTTTCGATCACAACACTTGTCAAGAATGCTTTAAGAAGTAGTTTGACATTTAGGGATATGCGCTTATTAACCTTAAGATTGACGCCACACCCGTATGGATACGCTAAATATGAAGCTACCATCAGCGGCTAAGTAGCTCCCAAGAGATAGTCCAACACATAACCACCCTTAAAAGCCCAATGTATTGTTTTTACACTTTGGTTTTTGTACAGATTAAATAAATTAGTTATATTGTGTAAATTTGTGAGTTTTAGAAGGTTTCCTTCTGTTTCCAGTCTCCATCTGTTAGCTTTAGCTCCGTGTTTAACATACAGACATCAGAGTGGTATCAATCCTCTCATCTAATGCTCTGCAAACATGTGAATAAATGCATTTCCAAAGATGTTGAACTATTCCTTTAAGTGTTAACAAATGGCCAATGTTGGTTGTCAGTATGCACCTTTGTTCCTTCTGTCCACAACAGTACACATACATGAAATTCCCAGATTCACATCAAATCAGATGTGTTAATTGTCTCTGCTGTGGTTTGACTTGTAGAAACACAATATCCCACTTTTCAGACAAATTCACGTGCTCATGCAGGCCCACAGGTGATTAGCTTTGACTGATGTGAATCCTCTCTCTGGCTGATGATAATGTTTTTTATAGATCTTCTCTTCCTGGAGGCCATTTTGGGATCCATACTTTCCCTCCTCGGTATTCTGTTATTCTTCTGTCTTTGATTGTTTTGTTTTTTGTTTTTTTGTGTGTTTTTCTTTTAGCTCTTCTCCTGCCTCTTTTCAAAACAGAGGCATGGTACAGAGTGCCTCAGAGTCTCTTGTTATTGTGAAATGATAAGTGTAGGATTGGGACGAAAATGGCTGAAAAATAAAAAAAAAACAAAGATTGGCAATTCACCCTGGGGGTGAGGTTTATGATGTCAGGCACTAAAAGTGAAAATAAAAAGGTTTCTAGAGCTGAAATAGTCTGTTTTATACCATTGTACATCATATCTTTAGGTTTAAGATGTCACCCTGGGCTCAAGATACTTTAAGCAGCATTTTTAAATGATCTTTTTGTCATTATTGTTGATAAATCCAAAAACTATTGTCACCTGTTTGTAAGGAGGATGTAGTATGTTAAGCATCTTTTTTTATTTGCATGCAAGATAATAATCTACTGTACTGTTTTTCTGAGCTCTTGCCAAAGCATCACACCACCTTCTGCCACTTTTTACTTTTCTTTTAATCATTTAAAAAATAAATAAGATTTAGTGACCATCAACTGTTAAGACTGAAAAATTTCAGATAATGTCCAGATAAAAATAGAATGACTATACTGTAGAGCTGAAACTAATAATCATTTTCATTATTGATTAATCTGCCGATTATGTTCTCAAATAATAATTATCGGATGTTAAAATCCAACAAATTGCGGAGAGGAAGCTCATCAACCAAAGTGAAGTCTTCACGTTACTTGTTTAGTTCTACATACAGTATTCAGTTCATCACTTCATATATAAAAAATCACCAATTTCTGAGCTGGAACCAGGTAATGTCAGGTATTCATTTCCTGTAAATCCACTTGTAGTTGAGTGGTTATCAACCTTATCAAGTCGCTACCCCACAGCAAAATAAGGTTGATTCTCACAACCTCCAGTCCAATCAGAGCTCATGCGAACACACACTTTGACTCTCACAAACACACTCAGAAAGAAATCTATTTTAAGGCTAAATAATATTACAGGTCAACACAATCTCACTCCCAAATCAAATTCGGCAGCTTGGCCAGTGGCCTTAAGCTTCAAACTATGACGCTCTGCCTAACCCTCTAGTGTCAGTTTTGCAAATGAAGGGCTCCGCCATCAAGTTCACAACAAAATGTATTATACAATGTTTAAACATTCAAAATTACATGTGCAGAAAAAAAGTTCATATAGTATGATATATTATGACTTTTGAAATGTTATGACATTGTCAAACCGTTGCTGTTTGCTTAGGCTTAGACAAAATGAACTACTTGGTTAGGGACAGGAAACGATCATACTTTGGGGTAAAATGACTAGCAAGTGACATAACTTTAATTACATAACATACATGACATCTGTTACCTCATTTACGTACGCTCACTTACTTATTTTACAGTCTGTGACCTTATTTGGTCACAGACTGTACACAAACTCCAGTCTTTAGAGGGAAAGTCCTGCGAATGATCCACCCAACTACCCCAACCCCTGTTTGATTTGGACCTTCTACTGCACTAGAGGAGCGCTTCAAGCAGTGATGCTAGAGAGAGTTACTTACAGCATCAAACTTTGAAGAGCAGGGCCACTGACTGCTGTATTTGATGCATTGGGAGTGAGGACAGGCTTCACTGATACAAGCAATGTAATGTAAAAACAATTCCACACTGTAAAATATGTTATTTGGAAACCATCTCGTAGCACCCTTGGGCGTCCCAACCCCACTGCTGAAAACCGCAATTGTAGATGAATGACTTCAGCTCTACTCTGTTGTGTAAATGAGACAGAGAGTAGGTCATGGTCCTGGAACAAAGAATTAAAAGTCTCTCTCTGAGTCTAGATTTTGGGACGGAGGACATCTGTTGCAAATATTAATGAAACTAGTCATCCATCCTTTCGACTATCAATGACAGTTTTGCTGTAGTTTTGTATTTCAAGAACTCATGAATGAGAAATGAGAAATTTGAGGGAAAGATCGAGGGATCCCTGGTCAGAGATGAGCGCTCCTCGTTTTAAATTCTTTGCAGATGGAGTTCCAGCTTTATTTGTCATCCTAATGCTAAGTAGCCTACCGCCAGTGCGTGTGAGAGCCAAAACAAACACTATCAATCCTGTTAACCTTTCACAGTGACTTATAAGACTTGCTCATGCATGTCTATCTGCTGGAAAGCCGGGCCCCTGGGCCACTGTGGTGTGTGCAGAACAACCAGTAGGTCGTCTAACTGTTCAAACTGCGGAGTGATGGAGCTTCCAACAGGGACTCTGCGAGCCAAAGCAAAGAGACCTGAAGTGAATTTCAATCTCACATGCACTCACTTACTGAACTGACGGGTCTGCTGCTGGAGGGGAGGAGGATCAGTACAAGATGATTGATGAACGTCAACTGTGTCTGTCTGTCTCTGTGGTGTTTTGTCTTCCTCTTTTAGCTCACACCATAAAACGTTACTCTTTCATGCTGTTGCCTCACTGTCTGATGGGTGCAAACACAAACACACACACACACAGAGGAAACGTGTGGAATGTCACAAACTGCAGCCCTTCTGCTGCAGTGTTTTGCATTTCAGATTAATGATTGCTGGTGCTGTTCTCCTGAGAGGCTGTAATCTTGTTTTCAAAGAGCCATATGTTTGTTCAGTCACTTTTACGGTAGACAACTTGTTTTCTGATCGTTCTGATCTTTTCTCCCTCCACAGATTTACCTGTGAGAGGAAGATATGAAGGTAGCAGGCTCCCTTTGGATCCTTTGGTTTCTCCTGGTGGTAAGCTCTCATTCTTTGCTGTAAAGTAAACTTACCCCACGTCTCTTTTGGCCCATCATGTATGCTGTGCACGTTTGTTTTAACATTACATTTTCATGAAATGCACTTATAATATGCTTTGGTCCAGTGGTTTTTCTTTTCTCAGCAAAAAAGTCTCATGATTAATTTTCACCCTGCCTTTATAATTAATAATTATAGTTTATAATTAACTCAGCTTGTTCATTAAAACATGAATGGCCTGAAAGAGAGTATACGTGATCCATGACTGCATGTGTCTCTGGGTGTGTTATCTGACCCTGACTCCTTTATGCAGATGATGTGCAATCTAGGATCTGTCTTTCATTTCACCTGTGTTTAACCTTGGCATGACACTAATTTAAATGTTATACCTGTAACACCATATTGTGTATTTGGAGTGGGTCTAACTTTTTGCATTGTGTTACATTGTGGACAAGGACCACACTTCCTGTGACTGTCATCCAGGGCTTTATTGTTAAGGCAACCACATGACCTCCCTGCAAGAGCATTCGCAGTGCATCTTGTGCATAATGTTGACTGTGGCTGCAGGGGAAAAAGAAAACAAAAACAAAGCTTTTTGCATACAAAAAGATGTCATAAAGCAATAATTAAACAAAACACAATCATTGTTTCCTCAAGATATTTCAGAAACAGACAATGGCCATGGGTAATCACAGATACCTGCAATTATATATCCATAAAAGCACTCTGCTTTAGTGTTATACCCTGAATAAAGTTACCAAATGCTCCTCATTAGCCGACATGTCTGTTCCTATAAAACACTCTAATAATAATAATAGGTTGCATTAACAAGGAACCCCAGATAGAAGGAGACAGAACAAACAGCACAAGAACAAAAGATAAGTGTGGCAAAGATTCTCAGGAACACACCATGAACTAAGACCACAGGCCTTGGTGAACAGTTGGGTTTTCAGGAGTCACAAAAGATCTGGCATTGTGGATCTGAGGGAGAGTTCCAAAGAAATGGGAATACCACAGTGACACAAGGCAGCCCTGCGACACACATGCCTGAACAAATCTGTCTTGCAAAAAATGCAAAATCCAAAATGCAGAAACATTTAAACATTTCACAAGATTAACTTATTGCCTTCCCAATTCAATAACCAGAATACATGTGGTTTGCAATGTATGTTTCTGCACACTACGGACATGTAGAAACTTTACATGTCTTTATGTTGCAACTTTACGTTTCTTTGTGTCCAGTTTTTTAAATTTAGATCGTGACAACCCTGTGCTTATGGTCGAGTTAGGTTAGGCACAAAAAACACAAACATGGCAGTATAAGTCTAGTTAAAAACATCCAGTTTTGTCGCAACAAACAAATTCATAAATGCTGAAATGCAGTCTTGAGCTGTGGTTACTGGCTTGGCCTAGTTTAACTTTATCAGCATCACCTCCACCTCCGGATATGAAAGTATCTGTTGTTTGCAGAAACTGGGCTGGCCTTAAAGAACGATAGGAATAGGTAGAAGCTGACAAAAGTGCAACGCAAACAATAAAATAAAAACCAGAACTTCCTGTTGAACACAAAATCCCCTTTCTAAAAAAACAAATGCAGAAATTCGATTCTGACATACACTTACATAAACATATATTCAAAACCTGTATAGCAAGAATTAGAAATTTAAAAAAACCACAAGTGTTCATCTGTGCCCTTCAAAATTATAGTTTCCACCTAATCCACAACAAATCTTACAGTTATTTCTTATGTCCAGTTCATAATTTAGCCCAACAACATTAATTTTCACCATAATATGCCACAGTCCCACATATATTAAAGCATTTCCTGAGTTTATAGTCAGGAAGGGTGGAGTCATTTTTTGCTCCAGTGTTTGAGAAATTACACAACAACTAGCTTAATGTGGATGCTGCAACCATCAGTCAAAGATGTTAACACAAGACAAATCATGTCGGGGTGACACATTTGTGCACTATGACATTTTAAAATAGACTGGAATAGATTTGCCTGATGAAGGTGTAAACAAATCAAATATGTCCTTTTCATGGCCTTGCAGCTCTCCTTAAAAACTACCCCACCCATTGGTTTAATGAGGCTTCTATGATAAATGGGATTTTCTGCAAGCTGGCTGTAAATTTTGGGAAGCACAGGGACAATATTCGTCTTATTACCGACTGGGACATGTTCGCTTTGAGATGTCTTTCATGATACCAAAAACACATTTTGGTTCACAATTCTTCAGTGTCAGTGCGAAATGGAAGTTTACCATTACAGTTTCCTTTTCTGTTCAGCATCAAGCTGGACGTTGTGGTCCTGGAGAATATCTCTGCCAGATGTTTAATGCCTGATGTATCTGTGCTGCTCTGCTTTATGTTTTCTTTGTCAAGAAGTTGAATGGATTTTAACAGTTGAAGAGAGGCCTTGACACAAGAGAAGACTTTTTTCTCCCCCTTGTTCAGCTCATCTGTTGATATTGGTGGTGGCCTGGTGGTCGTATGTATGACGTCATTTACTTCAATGTTTGGAGTGACATCATATGTACGGCTGCTAAACTGCTACATGGGACATCAGCATTTTCACACATTCTCACTGTTTGTTCTTAAATGTTTTGCCTTTTACAGGCTTTTATCAGATTGGTATTATTTTGCCTAATGAAAATGTATTTTTCCCTCCAGGGTAGGAGGTAGGAGGTTTGCATCTCATTTGTGATAAGTCATGTGTGCACAATCTCCCTGGCAAAGTATTAAAAATCCTCAAATAATTGAGAAAACGCAAGTGCATGAGCCTGGCTCTGTGGGAAGCTTAATTTTTGGCCCAAAAATATGCGAGATAAGTCAAAGCAAAATGGGCTTTTCATCCCTCAGTGAGCAGCATTATCAAAATCAGCATTTCACACAGACGGGCTTCTTCATTTTTAAAGCCACCTCCAAATACAAACAGGAGAGCGGGGATATGATTCATTTGGAGAAAATCAGCTGCTTAACTTCTTTTGTGAGCTCCTAAACACACTTCAGTGAGTTACATGAATAGCGAGTGGCTAGAGCGAAATCCTTATCAGATCAGCCTTGAAGATGCTTTAAAAAACTTCCCATGCTTTTTCTTTTCTTTAAATTTTTATCTGATGTAAGAATGGGTGTCTTTTTTCAGCGTGATAACACTGTGAAATATTACAAATTTAGCTTACATCATTGTCTAAGATTATATTCAAGCTCTATCTTATTTCTAAGGAAAGGGAATGTAGATAAGACACTATCACCTCCCTATCTACACTCCATCTTGTGCTCCAAGTCAGTTTGAAATATTACCCCTTCCACCTTTGGTGTTTCTCCACAGCCCAGGGCGGCAGCAGACGCTGAGTCAATTTCAGACCCGTCGCTCAGGCCTGGACAGAACATGACAGAGGGAAAGGCGGTGAGCAGGGGTCAGTACAAATGTCTTGACTGGTCCAACAAAGGCCACCAAGAAAACAGAACTGGTGAGACAACATTTTAAGGCTTCTTAAGGCCAAATGGATTATCTGTGAGAGAATGATGCTGTAAGGCAGTGAATTGGGATCAGAACATTGTTGTTGTTCTTGTTCAAGGTAATTGCAGTGTTGACAGCAGCTGTATGAGTGCAGCTGACCAGAAAGTGCTTTGCTGGAAGGGTTATTATAGCTTTCAAGGCTGTGGAGGAATTATGTGATGTTATGTTACACAATACAGTGTCCAGCTAAAGACACAGAAAATGTGTGTTGGTAATGACCCAGTAATAGTCGTTAGACTTTTTTCCTCTCTCCTTCCTCCAGGTACGTTCTGTGGACGTATTTGGGATGGCTGGTTGTGCTGGGATGAGACACCAGCTGGGACATCAATAACACAAAACTGTCCAGATCAGCCTGACCTGGACCCATCGGGTAAGAAAGATGTGTGCTCACTGAATTGAAAGCGGTGGAAAATTGAGAATGTTTCCTGCAAAGTTTTTAATTCCAGGTCAGCAAGCAGCACATACAACAATCCAGTCCTCTCTGTGGGTGATGGAGGTCAAAGGTCATGGGGCTGATTGTAGGAAATGAGCTTCAGGAAGCTTAGAGCATTTCATGTTTTATGCGTTTCTATCTGATTGAACCAGACATTTCAGGCAGAAATTGGTTAATTATTGAGCTGAACTCTGAGTTTTGAGCTTTTATCAACTGATATGCAGGAACCGCAGATATTGCAGTAATATCACGAGAATCATATTTTAAAATGACTTTAAAATGTAATGAAACTCCTCACTTTGAATAAGAGGCTATTTCATACATCACTGGCTCATTCATCAGCTGACTAGTATTGTCCAGTTAAATCCATGCAGGTATACAGCACGTTCATTATTTCTGTTGCTCCACAACTCCAAGTCCTGCTCATATTTTTGGAATTGTTGATCTAACTAAGATTTAATGTCCATGTGTTTATAAAGGAGGGAATTCTTGGGAGTCTTTCTGCTCCCTGCAACAACTGCGCCTTTGACATCTTTTCTTTGGATTTTACATTCTGTTCTGTCGTTGGCCTTCAGTTCTCTAATGGCTGTAATGGTCTGTTGGTCAGTTGGTCGGTATAAATTATAATTACTTTGACAACATTGTCAAATTTTGACTTAAGTTTATGACCTAATACGTCTAAAAATGACGACATCTCCATCAGCCTCAACTCTGTGTTTAGTGCTTAAAAACTTAAACCCTGATCCCCTCCTAAGTAGCTTAAGTTAGGAAAAAAGAATATTGTAGGCATACTTGAAAACATTACATATACAGCACATTAGACCTTTTTGTGCCAGAAAGTACGTTGATTTACTTTGTGCCTGAGGGTTAGATAAGAAGATCCATGCAACTGTTAGTGTGTGCGGTAAATACTGTAGCCTGTTAAGCTAATGGCAGCAGTTGATTAGCTCAGCTTAGAATGAATACCGGAAACATTGGAATCAATCCAAAGGTAACACAACTGCTAAATTAACATTTTTTTTAACGTTCATTAACCTTTGTTCACTATTTCGTTGAGTTGTGTACTTACATTATCCCAAATGTTTCCAACAATGTTCAAACCCAAAGAAATATGTAGTCTAATTTTATTCACGCTAACATCAGTGCGTTTCATTTGGTCACTTGTTGCTATAACTTAAACACCACATGACACGTCAGAGAGTGAGGAGGGAGGTCGGCAAACGTTCAACATTTTTCCCTTAGTCACTCCAGATTGAGCAGTGGTGGTTGTTTAACAATGAAGACAATAATTCCCATGATCCCACGCTACTTCTCAACATCATAAAAATATGTCTACGAGAGACCCCGCATTTAACAAGCGAATTACTTTTGCTTCTGTACGCTACAACAGAGCGAGACTTACACAACAGTGGGTCTAAAGGACAGCTTGTATAAGAGATTTATAAAGTGGATTAAAAGTAAATCCTGAGCCTTTTCTCTTGTATCAGTGAGACTGAATGAAAACAGACATTTATTAATAAGGAAATTGTCTGTGGAAATTGATTATGTAAGTACACATAATGTTTTGATTGAAGTGTAAGCAGTCACTGCATTATGAGCGGTTTTCACATTATGAGGAATGCAAGGCTCAGTAACGTCTCGTTGAAGAGATCCAGAGTCAAGTCGTGTCTGATTTAGGAGATGCAATACGATGGAGGGAGGGGAGGTGAAGGAGGGGGCAGAGAGAGAAATGAAGGGTATATATAGAGAGGAAAAAAAGCAAAGAGAAGAGGGATTACGAAAAACGACAGAGAAGTCGGAGCCATGGAGATGGATGGGGAGAGAGAATATGAATGAGAAGAGAGAGAGGGTGTTTTTCTAAGGGAAGGCTCATAAACGATCTTCCCAAAATGCCTGTGACGTTAAGAGTCCCCTCATGGCTCCTTATTTGAAAGCTGATGCTGCTGATGTGAGGCTTTGGGGGGAGACGTACAGTTGGAAGTGCTTGTTGAGCAGTTGATGAGCTGTCGGAGAAGACTAGGCAGTCGGGCTATGCTGGTTGTTGTTGTCAGGAACAATGTGATCTTATCCTTAACCCAGTCATGGCTCTACGTGTACATGTGGTTTTAAGCCCCACGTTTGAGAATTTGCCAGAATATGACTCAAAAGAGGGAATTTTCTATTTGACATAATGTTTGATGATGCGTGCCAAGTTGAATTAATCACAGTTGTTCAGTAATGCCAAGATTCGGAGTCCGGTTTATGTGTGCTGCAAAAACAAAGACGGAGACAAACCGTATGGAGATTATTTATAGGACATGAGCATTAAACACAAGCAATAATGTGCCTATAAGTTATGTGATACAGTAGATGACGCTTTCGGAATTATCAATGATGGGTTTTTTGTTCGTTTACAGAAAAAGTGACCAAATATTGTGACGAATTGGGTCACTGGGTCCAGACTGGCTCCACGTGTCAACCGGCTTTGAAGAACAAATCAGAGGTATTTGGTTATTGGCTGTTTCACAAGTTATGAAAGACTGAAAGGAAGCCAGCCTCAGTTACTGTGTACATTAATTTAGATGTTAAACTTTTCCCTTTTTTTTTCTCAGAAGGAAGTCCTTCTTTTCTTAAGGGATGCTGCAGGAGAGCTCACCGCAGAGCCCGCAGAAAAAGGAGGTGTTATGGAAATCATCCTCGAGAATGAAAAGAAGTGCTCAGAGAAAATGAAGCAAGATCCTCCTTATAATAAATCAGGTACTGAGACTGTCTCATGAAACACGCGGTGCAACTCTGGAGTTTCCATGTTGAGCAAAGTTATGAACATTTCTTTGTTTTTGTTGGTGTCACAGGCCTGTTCTGCAGTCGTAACTGGGATGGCTGGCTGTGTTGGGAAGACACTCCAGCAGGAACCTACGCCTCCCAAAACTGCCCTGATTATTTTAGTGACTTTGACCCCTCAGGTGAGCAGTGACACTCTGCTGATGTCTGGTGACCGTCTCATGATGAATTCACCTTAAATCCTCTGTTGGCTGAATCTAAAAAAACTGGACTTCACATACTTGTTCTTTCAGAAAAGGCAACTAAGTACTGTGGAGAAGATGGTCAGTGGTTTCACCATCCTGAGGCCGACAGGATTTGGACCAACTACACACTCTGTGCAAGCGGCCATGAGAAGAGGCTGAGGGTAATGATTTGTTGACGTTATAAACTATCACTTGGTGTACCTGCAAGTTCAGGACATAAATCAGATTACATTATATCACAGTAAAAGTACTGGTACTTTTTTGTATCTAAAAGTTCGCTCTCACACAGATGTTCCACACTGCAAAGCAGATAAGAGCAGATACCTTGTGATCCACTGTAAAGGAACAAGTAGATTTAGGATACAAATGTGCACCGGTTTAGACAGAACTGAAGGTATAGTTACTTAAATAAGTTATGGTAGCACACAGATTTGAGGCACCTGGTGGTGTCGGGTGCTCCCAGCTTAACCCCAGACTTAGCAATGTTGGCAGGTGGGACGTCCTCATTGTAGTATGAGCACGTCTTTCTGTTTGGTCTGTCTCCATCCGTCTTTGCAACAAGCCCTCCAAGTTAAATAACAAATTAAGTTGTTGGTCGTTCAAATGCCTTCTCCCATTAATTACTTACTGACTATTGACTCAGCGGCCTGGTACCAAACTTGCTGAGCGACATTATATAGCAGCTCTCCAAGGAGATGGTCACTTTTTAATCTTGTGGCAAAAACTTGTTTTGTTATTTTATGCTAAGTTATTTATCGCATTTATCGTGACAGAACAAAATATAGATATTGAACCTTTAAACATTCTGAGCTGTTATTTTTGTATGGATGTGGGTTTGAACACACTTAACCACTGTAATGGCACCTGTGGTTTGAGTAGAAAGAAGTTTTTTGATCTCTAATGTTTCATTTCCCTTCAAATTACGTAACTTTTGCAGTTAAACTGCAGTTAATATTTTTAGGTTTGACCAACAACTGTTTGTCTGTATATTGTGTCTCATAATATATCGGTTTTCTTCGCAGAAACTGAAAATGCTTGAGAATGAATACAAGTGCCTCCGGAAAATAAATCGAGATCCACCTTTTAACAAATCAGGTACTGACACTGTCTACTGAAACTCACTGTGTAACTCTAGTTAACTCCTGGATATCAGTGTGACCACTCTGTTACTTGAGGTTTTATGTTTCACGTGCATATGAACAACAGACCTGCAAACATTTTAATCATGGCTGTGCTGGTGTTACAGGCCTGTTCTGCAGTCGTAACTGGGATGGCTGGTTGTGTTGGGACGACACTCAAGCAGGAACCTACACCTCCCAAAACTGCCCTGATTATTTTTCCAACTTCGACCCAACAGGTGAACAGTGAGACCCAAGAGTTTTGCTTTGAAGGTCTTTTGAAATTGTTAACCTCTTCTGATCGTCTCCTCTGTGTTGTGGTTGGGTTATAAAATACTCAGAATCAGAAGTAAGAGGGCATTAAATACACCAATCTTGATTGTGGACACCTTAAGATTGATCAAGATCCAAAACTGTCAGATCGCTCGCCTTTAATCAGAGTTCATCTGTAGAGGAGTGGAAATTGTTTGGAGAATGTGTAACACACATTATTGTTGTTTTCAGAAAAGGCGACTAAGTACTGTGGAGACGATGGGCAGTGGTTTCGCCATCCGGACAGCAGCAAGACTTGGACCAATTACACACTCTGTGCTGTCAACAAGGAGAACTGGAAGGTAAAGTTAAGTTATGTGCAGAAACTATTCATCAGAACAATCATCACGTTCTTGGTTTATGAGCACAGCTGGATCTTCCTCCAAGTTCAGGACATGTGGCCTCTTTCGCAATTGCAAAGCGATATATGTGGTCTTCACAAAACATAACACCATGTATAGTGTCATACAGTAGAATACATTTAACAAGGGAAAGCCTCTCATAGAGATATAAAAGATTTCCACTGGGGATGGGGGTGTATTCTTGACTTTTTAAAACCCAGTAAGATTGAGATCTAGTAAGGTTGATCACAACTCTGTGCGTGTATGTGTCTGTTTGTCTTTGAAGGCAGCCGCCCAGTTCTCAGGGGACATTGAGGTGGAGCCCACTGGCGAGGCCACAGTCAGTCCAGGGAGCAACCCCGAGGAGCAGGAAATCGGGAGGAAGAAGATCCTTGACAGCCAGTACAAATGCTTTGAGAAAATGAATCGAGATCTACCTTACAACAAATCAGGTAGTGACAATATCTACCGCGGCTCCTTGTGGCTTTCTGTTATAGTACTTCCTCCTCTGTGGATGTTAAATTCTCTCTGTTGCTTTGTCCGCGTCGCAGGGCCGCACTGCAGTCGGAACTGGGATGGCTGGCTGTGCTGGGACGACACTCCGGCAGGGACTTACACCTCTCAAAACTGCCCAAACTATTTTGCTGACTTTGACCCCACAGGTGGGCAGTAAGACTGTAGAGTGTTGCTCCTTTCTAAAGGTCTGCTCTGTCTTTCAAGGAATATGAAATATGAATTGCTTTTAAAGATGAATTATTCACCAAAGCTAACAGAACATGAATACATGGACACGACTGAGTGGATCTGAAGAAAGCATCGGAGAATCTGTATTTATTACATAATTGTTGCTTTCAGAAAAGGCAACTAAGTACTGTGGGGAGGACGGGCAGTGGTTTCGCCACCCAGACACCAACAGGACTTGGTCCAACTACACACTCTGCAATGCAAACACTAAGGCAAAGTTGAAGGTAATTAAATTTTAGATGAAGTAGCCTCCTATCATAGCTCTATTGCTTGGTGGCCACAGTGTGATGGGTCAGCATAATCTTTTCTCTTTCTTTTCTTTTTCTTTTCTTTTCTTTTGCGTGGAGTCCTGTGGTTTTTGTTAAAATTGGAAACATGTAGCTCTGATGTATTTGCTCATAAATATTGCACCACACACTATTATTAAAATGATTTCCAAGACACATTACTTTCCTATACTGAGCTCCATGGGTAAATTTATAGATGGAAAGTAACATGTAAATACAAAGGGAGGGATCACACCTGAATCAGGTGACCCTCCTGAGCAGAGGAGTCTTCCTACAAAAAGCAGCTGCTAATACATGACATGACTTCCAATCAGTTCTGCAAGTCAATACTTGTTCAAAGATTAGTTATATAATTCAATAATTGTATCCCTGCTACAGTACAACCCATGGTACGTGATTGCAGAAAATGGTCACATGGCTCACACCGTACTTGTTGTAATGTTCGCTAGAGGCTGGTTTGGTCACCTGGCCATCATGTTCCTATAATGCCACACTAGCAATCTTTAATTTTGCATCTCTCAACACTTTTTTTGAGAAACTTTTTTTGACTTTGTAACATTTCAACCAATCACTTTCCACCTTTCAGCTGTGATGCAAGAGATCATTAATGTCTTTGTTGGGAAATGTCCTTAGAAAACAGAGTATTGGACAACTGGAAGTGTTCAACAGTAATTGGTTGATTATGTGAAACTACACGGCGCCAAGTTTCGTTCCACGCCAGATCTTGCACACCACCAACATTTGCACTCCAAACCATGAGTGCCTTTTAGGACATTTTTTGCACTTTGTAATTTTCGCTTGCTTAAATTTTATGATTTTCCTCTTACAAACATTTCCATTTTTAATGCAGCCGTTAGTCACTCTCTACTTTATTGAGAACACGTTTGCCAATTTTTTTTTTCAACAGGCAAATATCCAAGGAAATAAAAAAACAAATTAAAAAAACTACTCGAGCCTGCTCCCCCCCATCTGGAGGGCAACTTGTAACCGAACCTTTTACAGACAGCTGCAAGTTGGAATGTCTGTCCTGGCAAACTAGAGAGAATTCACTCCTCATACTGTCCAAATATATAATGTTGCAATTTCATTATCTATTTACTGCACTAGTTCAGCCAGGCGAGCAACTTTAGACATTGATTGGGGCACGTGACACCTCATTTACATCGTATTTCTTCCGTATATCTTCACTTGAGTTCTAATTCTGCACATGTTGTTTAATATTACTCAGACTTGGTTGTTTTTTTTGTTGCAGTCAGCGTACATCCTCTTTTACATGGCGATTGTGGGTCATGCTTTATCCATAGCCTCCCTGCTCATCTCCCTGGCCATCTTCTTCTACTTCAGGTAATGGATTCAATGTGATGTTTCTGCCTTTCAAATACGATTTAAATGATATGGTTTGATAATGTACATTATATAACATTAGTGAATGGTGAACATGGCGCACGATAGAGTTTGTCATGGGATGATTAATCAGTTGTAGCTCTGGCCTTGAAGGCTCAATCATCTCATTACTATCATCAGTGTATCTGACAGGCACACAGATGGTGTTCACTCCAGTCTCCTCCAGCCATTTCATTACTCATCAGTACCTCGGCCTCTTTGCAGTCAGCAAAATCTTCACTGTGCCTCTGTCCACTCCAGCAGAGTAAATTTAACAGTTGTACAGTTTTATGACCTTTGCCCGAGAGCCTCAGTATTTTAATGTTAGTGTTTTAGAACGTAATCAAAAGTGCTCACTTATAGAGCTGCTCTGGGCCACGAAGCATAATCTAAAACTCAAATATTAGCCTTTTGCTAAATTAACACTAAAGACTGTAATCAGAAAAATTGCTTCATTTTTTTCCCCTTTTTTTCCTTTTTTCTTTTTTTTTGTCTGTTCTTCGTCGTTAGTTTCAGTTTCATTGTTCTTAATTGTTCGTTTTTGTCGATGTCATAATCATTGTAGAGGCTGCTTGTCTATGTGAATGAGTTTTATCATATGTTTTATTCCTCAAAAGCCTAACCAGGGAAAAGAACTGCAAATATATACTGTGCATTGCATCAGTTGCATTTTAACTAGATGTAACAATGCCTTGTCCCTGTCAGATAGATAGATAGATAGCTACATTTACTGTGGCAATATTGTCATCATACTGAAAATAGTCCCGCTGCTTCACTGAGTTTAATTTATAAGCAACTTAACTGCCACTAATTTCAGGCCAACTTGGTGTCCTTGTGCTGCACACTTCTTTCATGGATATTTAGGATTCAAAACTGGAGAGCTGTGACGGCCATTGAGTCCTTCGCTTTCATTAGAAACGTGTGCACCTGAGTGCATTGCTCATTAAGGTTGTTCATCCCGACATACTGCTTAATCCCAGAGGGGGAAAGTGCACAATTAATTGAGATACTGCTGTTGAAATTCAATTAGATAAGAGTTTAAAATAACAAAGTGGATAAGGGGAGAGGAGGTATAATATTCAGTTAATGTATGTGAAACGTGGAAATGATTAAGCTTATGAAAAAGTTAGCAGACTGTGCTGCACATTGATGAAACTTTGGACCTGATTTAAACGATGTATAGCACATGGTGCATTGGTGTTTCCAACTCCCTCTCGCCGGTCAAATGGCACCTACTCTCGGTGCAAAGTAAGGTGCCAGGGGTGGTATTTAGTATATTTTTGGGTAATCCTGGATGTGCTTTGGGCGTAAGTCATCTCCTATTCTGCCCAAAAGCCAGATGTGCCTGAACCTGTAGTTCCGCGGATCGGGTGAGGCAGGTCATAACAGTAATTATTCAGAGAAAATAGCGGATGGGGTGTGAGTGGGTGAAATTATACATCTTTAATGTAGAAAATATTAATCACATTACCTGCAGAGAGCCGCCAGCAGCAGAAACGATGAGTGCATCTCTCCATTAAGAGGGACTCTGGCGTGTCTCATGTGTATTTCTAATGTTTATTAATGTTCTGTGCTCAGCAGCCGTTCTTCTGATAGTCTAAATCCCGAGCTCCATCAGAGCTGTCTCAAAATATTTATCTATTGTTGATTTATTAATTTTGTTCCCTCTGGAGAGTTTCCTCTGTCCTGTGAAGTTTATAATGACAGCTTTTGATTTGCTGCTTTAATGTGCCACGATATTTGCTGCAGTGACATTACTGTGCTCATGGAAACATTTAAAACTACTAAGAGCAGCCTATCTAATCATTAAAGCTTAATGTGTGCACCTGTGGAGCAGCATCTTACGCTCTAAATAATGTGTCCTTTTGTCCTTTTGATAGCAGGAAAAAACACACAGTGCCTTTGACTTCAGACCAGGTTTGTGTTGGTCTGTGGCGCATTTGCTTTCTACTGCCATCATGATACAATGCGCCAACAATGTGCGTGATCACACTTACAGTTAACCAACACGCCCATAGGCACACAGATGGGCGCAATACTTATACAATGTTTATCTCGAAAAAAGAAGGAACAACATAAGAATTATTTTTAAGGGGACAATAAGATTTATACCTGTGAAGAAACAATATTTGGAAAAGTTGCTTTGTTGGCCCTGAGCTTCTTGAGTGCTTCGGTTGTAAAAATTTAATGTGTTGACGGGTGTTGACCTCCTAAATGCAGCTGTTATCCAGAGCAGATCTTGTAAGAGACCCTTAGTTTGCTGCAAAGCTTTATACACACTCATAAATCTAGCGGCAGTGTTTGGGGCAGGTGCGTTATCGCAAACCCCCATGACCCCCCGAGAGTCAACTCCTTAACTCAGATACACAGAAACTCAGCGGGGCGTTCATAATTCATCAAGCTCAAAGTCCTTACAAATTAAGATCTCAATAAATTAAAATTACTGGCATATAAAATCTTTTACTTCTTTATTCTTTTTAACCATGACTTTATATTTATTATTTATAGCCAAAACACTAAAAATATTGGAAGCTTAATGCTGTATTATAAGATCCAGATGTGAGGCTCTCAGTGGAATGTGATGGTGTACAGCTGCACCACTCTGTTATTTACAACTCCACATTAACACTGTCAGGATTCCCAGATAAAAATACTCCAGCCTGCTGTGGAAAAACAGAGGTGGTTGAACGGACGACCTGAAGATGTTAGGACGTGTGACAGTTTGAATGTTGCCATAAGGATTCAGCCTCTGTTTTGACATCGCCTTCTAGATAAAACCCCTTGTATATAAGCATTCAGCAGCTCCTGCGTTTCCTTTTATGTCTGGAGCTGCAGTGAGGCTGTTTTTTTCTGCTGGAGATAACTATAACCTCTGAATAAGACTGTGAAAATCTGCAGTTGTGTATGCAGGTTAGTCCTGGCTCGAGGAAATTTACCGCCGTTCCCGTTTTTCATGGGTCTCTGGGGTTTTTATGACTCATCAAAGATAAAATTGGCCATGAGCAGTAAAAGGACATAAACTGTAGAGGACATATTTATAGGAGGCTGTATTCTGTAGAGTATATTTGGGGCATGGTTTCATTCAGCTTTAAACACTCTGTGAGCTGCAGTATATTTGATTGCTGCCCTGAAATTAAAACATTATTAAACCATTACCAACAATAAAGCTCCTGGATATGAATGACTTGTAACCATTTTGATTCTAATAGATATTTTCACTTTGCCTGTCAAGCATTTCATTGTGCGATTAATTCTGAGTGGCCAGCCAAGGTAATGAGGAAGCACCCCTGGGATCCATTATGCATTATTTAACAGGGTTTGTAGCCTGTACAGTACCGGGCTTTCAGAGGGAATCCAGCTCATTGATCACAGGGATTTTTTACCAGGGACACAAAAAGATCTGAGATGAAAGATTCCAATTATTTGGTATTTTACAGACTGTTGCAACATCTGAGAACCTCATTAAACTATTAACCTGCCAGTCATGAGTTACTTTTTGTCCTGCAGTTGCAGCTGGTTTTTGTCTTTCTTCCTTTTAATGTGTCATTCCCAACTTGTGGGTGTTCTGTTGTTAATTATCACATTATGTACTGGTTTGTCAACATGTTAATTAATCACGGCATCTCTATTCACACAGGAGTCTGAGCTGCCAAAGGATCACCTTGCACAAGAACCTCTTCTGCTCCTATGTGCTCAATTCAGCACTCACCATCATCTACCTCGTCGCAGTGGTCAATAATCCTGAAGTGGTGGGCAGAAACCCGGTGAGTGGCCTCTGTTGAATATTTAAGACTAAAAATGACCACAAAGGTTACTGTTCACACTGGCATACATCATAATGGGGAAGACACGTCTCGAAGACTTGCAACCATGCAAGCATCTCTCTGAGACTACCTAAATGTTAATGCTAGCATGCCAACATGTTGATGTAAAGCAAGTATATTTATGTTTACTGTGTGTGCCGTCTTAGTCCAACTGACGCTAACTGGAATGTAATTAGTTCTGCTTTTAACTTGTAATTACTCTTAGTAATTGTGATGTAGTTTTAATCAAGCCCACCAAGGAGGTTATGTTTTTACCTGTATCCCTTTTCTTGTTTGTTTGTTGGTTAGTTGGTTTGTAGGCAAGATTACACAAAAACTACTGAGCAGACTTCCACGAAACTTGAATGGGGGAATGGTCTGCGCCCAGAATAGACCCCATTAACTTTTGGTGCAGATCAGGATTGAGGGATGGATCCAGGAATTTTTTCTCACTTTCTTTAACATTGTGAGATAGGGCCTTTTCTAATTTTGATTTCTCAGTCAATATTGCATGGATCTTGATGAAAAGAAATCATGGGTATTAAGTTGGTATCTGAGTGAGTACAATTTGATGCAGATCGTAATAAAAATCTGGATGTTGTAGATTTAAATATAGGCTTGATTAAATTAAAGAGGACTGTTGGGACTTGGTGGTGGCATACTGAGTGCCATTCTAGTTGGAACAAATTATTGCACATCATCTTAAGGGTAATAACTGTCTCTTCCAAATTTTATTGTCCAATTTTTGTTGAGAAATTTCAGTTTGGACCAAAGTGGACCGACAAACCAACTGGCATTACCATCCCCAAAGATGAATCCTAGCATAGCTGAAAAGTGCCATTTTAGCATAATACAGTTATAGTGTGAGTCGGAGGATTAGTTTCACTGTCTTGAAATGAGATACAAATGTATTCATAATTTATGCTAAGCCAAAAAAAAAGTTCAATGAACTTACTTTGCTCTGTAAGGCCAGGCAGTGGGATGAAAAGACAAATTCAAATGTAGTTGCTCCATATTTTAAATATTTAAAAAAAAGTTTGTACAACAGACTTTTTAAGTAAAACCCAATTAAAATTTCATCTCACTGTGCCATATCTTGGCAGTGTCACATTTTCAATAATTTTTTTCTCTCTTCCACATTCTCCTGTCAGGGTTTTGGAGCTTCGCTGAATGCATTACGTGAATTCTATGAAACACTGAGGTCTGTTTTGATAGAGATGATAAATCTGTCTCGTAAGAATGCCTCACTATCACGTCTAAACATAAATTCATGTGTTACTTTTCAAGAACCACTCCTCTCTGGAAATAAAAATAATGACCGTTCACTCACTGCTCGCTGCTTCTTAAAAGTGCTTAATGCAGCGTTTGTCCAACTCCAAAAAAGGATCAAATGAATCATACAGTAAATTTCCTTTTATGTAGAACTGAATAAAATCAACACGCAAGTTCCAGAAGTTAAGTTAATAAAACTGTCAGAAAATCGCCTGCTTGCGAAAAATCTTTATCCCCCAAATAGTATGCAAAAAATAAATAAAAAAATAACTTAGATTGCCAAAGTGCCATGCGAAACCAACACATAGTATTGTAGAAATTGTCTAACACATGCATACAATCTGATTAGCCTCAGCCTGCCTTCAGCTGGAGCATCTCTGGCCAGACAAAGTACTAGAAAAGAAGAAGCAGCAGAGGCTTCACTGGGTTTGGGTTTTGATTCTGTGTCCTGCTTTTGCACATTTTCATGCATTCACCAAATCTGTCTGGCTCATCCTGCGTGCCGTCTTTATTCACATTCCGTCTCCGAACGTATCCAAGAAGCAGCCAGCAATGACAGCCATCATCATTAATGTGAGGAAGTAAATACAGTATAACTCTGTGCAATGGCGCGCGTTCAAGCCTCTCCTCCACACAATTTGTCAAAAAGTTTAGTGTTTAGTCTGTTGCTTTCTGACATTGGACTGTCAAGCTGTGCTAACTCGCCGCAACAAGTCAAAACAGAATTGGTCACCGTGGCCCGGCTTTTCAGGAGGAAGCCGAGAAAGAAATCACAAGCACCAGTGGTTGGGATTCACGCGTGTCTGCTGGGAAGCATTTGAAATTTCCCGCTGCCAAAGTGAGACTTATGAGCCTGTTTTCTGCACTGGTGATTTAGGAATGGTGGATTGTGGCGGAGATTTGCTCTCCCAGAGAAAACAAGCTCTTTGTATTCTCTCTGGTGCAGGGATACAGAGTCTGGTTTGGCCTGCCAGCAGTGTGGGGGAGTGAATCCCCAAAGCTTATGTCAAACCAGGGAGGAGGCCGAAAACATGAGAAACATCAATATGATCTATAGCAGCTTGATTTGTTAACCAGAACATAGTCGGCAACTTTACACAAACCTCGCTGAGCTTCAATATAAAACAATTGTGAATTTGAGAAAAGCGAGTGACCCAACTCGGCATACTGATACGAGTCCATGTCTGTTAGAGTGGAGATTCCTCAAGAGGAGGTAGGAAAGTGAGAGACAGACATATGGATAAAAGTTTAGAAATGAATGACTGATGTGTGTTTGGAGCTAAGGAGACCCCTGAGAGCAGCAGTTAATAGCAATGCCAGCATCTTTGAATTATACTGTGGCCGTGTGCATCCTTTTTTATACAGAGGAATGTGAATATTTCCTGTAATGGCTTCTTTCATTTATGTTCTCCATATATAGAGAAAAACAATGAATTCAGTACTTCAGTATGAATGAGTACTTGTTTTATCAGAATAAGATGTGAGTAAGTTGATACATTCATTTATTTTTGTCACTGAAATTACAATCTTTCTGCAAGAGAGACCTGAGAACAAATATAGAAGATTACAACAAGACAGTTTTGTCCCACAAAACAATCACAACATAGGCTTCACATACAAACCATCAAAATAATTCCCCAAAATATGTTTTTTTTTAAATATCAGCAAACAAAACTTTAAAGAAGGTCTCTAACTTCAAAAAGTGAATTCAAGTAGTGAGGATCATATTGCATGAAACCATTCAGTACACCTGTTTTAAAGGGGCAGTATGTAAGAATGTTTTAACATTACAACTCTATGGGAACATGTTGTTTTAACTATACCCTTTGATTTTGTGCTTGACACTTCAATATTGGGTGTTTTTTCGAGGCATTAACATGGACCGAAGAGAAAAGTAGATGTGTTTTAGCAGTTTATAGATGGTTTTGGTTTCACCAATCTCAGCCATCTTGGCTTTTTTTTTTTTTAGGCCACATAATCCAAATTTAAGCACAGATATAACACAGATGGGATGGGCAAGCATCAGCCAACGCAGCTGATGTGACTGTCAGTTCAGCTGGCATCTCCAAAAACGTGTCTCCCTCACAAATCCCCTAAGAAATTGAATTTGAATTCATTTCAAAATCTTAATAGGCACACATAAGAAAATGTTAAATTAATTCAATATTGACTTTTGTGGAATAGAAGTTGGGACTTTTTGAATAGATGTCAGTAGATGTTCATTGGAGCCTCACTGGCAGAATTACAGGTTATGGCTGATCCATAAGCGTCTTGGTAATAAGCCGACTGGTTTGATAAGATGTACTGTACATAATAATAATAATGTCATCAAAGTCACCTCTTTCAACAAATTATAATGATAGCTCAACCAAAGGGACATAATACATAATGAGATGTTGTCACACTGGGCTAAATGCATCAATAGGAAGCTGTACTGTACATGGTGCTGTTATACACTTGAGAACATGGCTTATCCTTGCTGCCTTGGGTAAAGTGGGAATATCGCTATCAAAGAGCACTCCAAACACAAAGAAAAATCATTGATTCCATCTCAGCTCACCTCCCCAAGGGGGTAAATGAATAAACATCCTCCCTGACTGCAAAGCGTAATACTGGCTAATGATTATGTGCCGAGAGTGCAGAAACATCCTCTTAGATCTTTTTAGCGTCCTGCTGAGATGGTGTCAGGAGTGTTTAAATTGAATCTACTAAATGGATATTTTTTTATGTGGAGGGGCCAAAAACAGACTAAACAAATAACAAAAACTCCTGTTCTCTCTCTCTCTCTCTCTCTCTCTCTCTCTCTCTCTCTCTGCAGGTTGGCTGTAAGGTGTTGCACTTCTTCCACATGTACATGCTGGGCTGCAATTATTTCTGGATGCTCTGCGAAGGCATCTACCTGCACACGCTCATTGTGGTGGCCGTGTTTGCGGAGGAGCAGCACCTGCACTGGTACTACCTCCTCGGCTGGGGTGAGTCGGTCTGAATGAAATCCAAACACTATTTGTTGTGTTATTTTTATATTCTATGGTGTATCTTCAAAGACTGATTTTTATTCCCTCGCCGGACAGAAAACTCACTGAAAAGCTATTCAACAAGCCACAAATTAAGCGTCGCATCCACCTAATCCTTGTACAGTTCGTCACCCTGGACACGCTGACAGCTTTATTGGCCCTCCTGTCGCTTAGTGCTGAGTGCGAACCTTGTTTTTCACCTTGTTCAAAACTGGAATAATGGGTGCAGTCTGTCAAACAAGTAGGCGATGGAACCAAATGGATGGTCATCGTTAAAAATGGGATAACCTTGAGGCCTTTTTTTTCGCCGTGTGTGTGTATGAAAGGCAGCCATTTAGTCAGGTCCATCTGTGGCCGATATGCTGCAGGGCCTCAATGAAAATGGAGCGCACATGGATTCATGTGTTTATATCCAAATGAAAAGTAAAAACTGAGCCCAGCCCCTTGTGGGTTTTTTATAGACAAGATGTCAAATTAGACAGGATTGCTACATCAAATTAACCATGTGGTGTTGTTTTTAGGGTTGGAGCAATGAAATAGGAAAGTCTGCACACATGAGGATGTCGAAGTTAATCCAATGTGTTCCAGCCTCTCCAAGTATTTATGCAGTATTCGCAAAGTTATAATTTATTTGATGAGGAGGTCTAACACCAACAAAACAACTGACCAAGCCGACCACACTTTTTTACTGTTGCGTAAATGACAAATGAATTTCGCTAAATTCACTCAAGACCTCATATGGCCGCCATCTTTTTCCTGTCCAAGGCTTTCCTCTAGTGCCTGCATCCATCCACGCCATGGCAAGGAAAAAGTATTTTGATGACAAGTGAGTAATGTTCCAAAAACTTGTGCAAATAAACAGGAGATGTTTGCGTATGTGCTCGTCTGTGTGTGGCAGAGAGTGTGTACACTTGCATGTTTTTGTATCTGTGTGTGTGCATGTGTATTTTGGGCGGCAGGCAGCATTGACTGATATGTTTTTCCTTCTGTAGCTGTTGGATGAGTGTGGAAACCCATCTGCTCTACGCGGTCCATGGTCCTATAGTGGCAGCGCTCCTTGTAAGTCTGCTAAGGCACGGTTTCAGCAAAAAGAAAAAGAAAAACATGGATAAGAACAATTGGCTATTATGTGTGTTTTTTGCTCCCTTTCTGCAGGTGAACCTCTTCTTCTTACTGAATATTATAAGAGTGTTGGTGACCAAGCTGAGAGACACACACCGTGCAGAGTCCAACATGTACATGAAGGCAGTGAGAGCCACCCTCATCTTGGTGCCCCTGCTTGGAATACAGTTTGTCATTTTCCCCTGGAGGCCAGAGAACCGGCTGGCTGGGGAGGTCTACGAGTACATCATGCACATACTCATGCACTACCAGGTAGGTACTGAGCTGACTGCAAGGCACTGCATTCATCAGAATTTCCATTAAAGTACCAGATGGGAGCTCAATGCAAAGGTAATTCAGCGGAGAGTTAAAGAGCAAAAAATAGTGCTGCTTCACTGCCCACGTCAGTTGGGGTATTTTGCACATGTGGTCATTGACGGAGGAAAACAAATATCTGCAAACGTTGTAATCAATGTACACTCAGTACTGAGAGTTAATACTAATATTTATATGTTAGCCCTGAACTCTCCATGCAAAAAACGATCAATCTGTCACTCCTCTCGGGTCTCATCCGGCTCAAGATTTAGATGTTTCCGACAATTAACACCTTGTTTTCTGCCTCGTGATTGATTGATGTGATTCACCACTAATTTACCCTTTAAAAAAACACTTAGGCACTCCATTAACTTTATTTAACTACAAGTTAGACACTTCATTAAACAACAGGCAGGCAGGCTGTGAAATTTCCAGGTAGACAGAGAGTTCATTGAGGGATTACATTGCTCTATCACATTCTGTCTCTATTTAATTACTTTTGCAAAAAAAACAAACAAACAAGAAGTGCTAATTATGTTTACGTGTTTTGCTTTTTAAGGGATTACTGGTGGCAACAATATTCTGCTTCTTCAACGGAGAGGTAAGAATTGTTCATGTATTTCTGCACATTAGCACTTTCCCATGGTTGGCTGCTGCAACACAATTGTGTAAAATTAAAGAAAGTGTGTGCAAGACTGCACTGATTTGTCTGCTGTTGGCCTATTGTAAAATGAGATGACAGTCACTGACGTTATTGGCGATGTTTAAAAGGTACTGTCTACGCCATCACTTTTGAAGGCGACAGTATGTAAGCACTGTAAAATTCTGAAGATTGAGTAGGTAGTTGCTTAACAGGATTGAAAGACTTTTAAAGCAGTGACTATTCATAGAAAAGAAGGCTATATTAAAGGTTGTTTGTTTTATACATTTCCTACAATATAATTTGTGCTCTTTTAAAGGTAAAGAGGCTGAATGACTTAAATTTTTATAATCAAGATCTCTGTGTTTGCCTGGCACAACAGGGGGAATGAATAACAACAAAAACAAGACAAACAACAGGAAAAAAAGGACAAAGGCTATCAGCCAAAATATAATTTTAAACATCAACATTGGTCCAGAATTTCACAATTTCAACCCTGCTTATGTTAAAATATAACTTGTGACATGTTTTCTGTGCCTACTTTAGGTTGTCAGTGACATTATTTAAGCCCTTATGTCCCCACCACTTTTCAACACAAGCTGACAGCCTTGATACCTCTGTCATGTTTGTAAGCCAAATATGAAACTGGCTCAGTCCTAAAATAGACATTTCTTCCAGCACCTCCAAAGCTCACTAATTAACAAGTTTGTGTAATGAGGGAGCTTTAGGAGCATTGGCAGGAAGACTTTGTTAACTTTGGATGGAGCCAGGAGAGCTATTTCACCCTGTTTCCAGTCTTCATGCTAAGCTAAGCTAACGTCTCCTGGCTCCAGCTTCATATTTAGCATGTAACTCTTAGCAATAGAGCGTATAGTTCCCAAATTGTGGAACTATTCCTTTAAGAATATTGTATTTTGGAGAGGTTCCACTATTGGTGCCTTCTGTGACAAAACAGTGCTATAGTTTTTTATGGGGCAATTGCCCTTTGATAAAGGTCAACCGGCACATGCTACTCTGGGAGCTGTTCAGTCATGGAGCAATAAAGCCGGTCATTGCTTATGACATTAAGTTTGAGACATCAGACTCCATCAGGCAAAACATTTTCAAATTTTGTTTTTCCAGGTCAGATACCTGGCGTCTTACATCTGTACCTGATAGCATATCAAGAAGTGACCCAAAAACAGACTCAAAGTTGGATTTTGGCGTTGAATTCTTGAGTAAAACAGTTGTAACTTGACAGAGATGATACATCTGTCATGAGTCCAATTGTAACAGGTTATAAAACAATGTGCTGCTTGTCTCTTCTGAGACCGGTCTTGTGTTGCTGCAGTGAAAGCTGAAGGGTCATGTCAGGTGAAGAGTAAGACACAGTTTATAAATGACTGTGTGGTTTCCAAGCCCAGCTGGAAATTGACTCTCCTTTCAAGTCCTCCTTTCAGCCTTTCTAAGTCTGTCTGCAGCTGTGTGACTGCGAGCATCCTTAACTTGGTTCAAACACTTCTTCTCTAAACCAGTGAGCTTAATTTCCATTAAAGACCAAATCTGGGGTTAATGGTGTTGTAAAGACCTTTTCGGCTCCGCGGAGCCATTGTGTGACAGATTCTATCAGGCTCAAGGTCTCCGCAAAACAAAGTACTGACACTACATGCTGTTAGGTTGAATTATGCATTTTAAGCAAGTCGTTAGGCTTCATGGTGGTGTGAACACCACAGACAGATCGGGCAAGAACAGACGACTAATTTTGTGTGACACAATGTGCTTTTGAAATATTTGGTAACACTTTATAATAACCATTATTAATAAATGGTACATTTATAGCTGATTAAACTTCAGTTATTAGTTATTTCACTGTTAACAAACAATGAAATGCTCTATAAACATTTATTAAGCAGTTGTAAAGGTTTATTAACCTTCAATCCAAATAATGTTTATAGATGAACAACACATTTATTAAAACTTAATTTTACAAGTCCGGAAAATTGATGGTAAGTAGGAGGTGATTAGCGAGCAACATATTTCAGATTTCTTTCAAACTACCACAATAATTACCTCAAAATGTATTACGTTATTTAAATGACTAAATTCTTTAATACATTTCCAGGAAACTTCCTCCTGGTTTCTGCTTAAATTCAGCTGATCATCATCAGCCACTTTAAAGCAATATTATGTAGAAATTGGCATTTTGTGCGCCCCCCCCCAACACAGTTTCTGAGCACAACACCACTGTCGTAAATCTAAATCCAAATGTAATATAGGTGCTAACTACAAACAGAACTCACCATGTCATAACGATGTTATGTGCTGAAAACTTGTATCTTGAAGTAAACATGTATGCAACACGTGAGTGGCTGTGACAGAGACACCATTCACCCTATTACAAGACACTGTAACCATCAAAATTATTCTGAGAGTTATTTTAAGGTAAAAAAAAAAAAAAAGAGTTTAATAATGTTGCTGTAATTCCCCACTAGTTAATGTCTAACTTCCCCTTACCTCAGATTACTGATCTGCAGAGTTTAGTCGTAAACAAGCTGGAAATTAAAATGGCATGATCAGCAGAAGTTAAGCGGAAACCAGCTGGAAGTTTCCTGGAAATGTTTTGAAGAAATAACCACATATTTTCGAACTGCTTTTTGAAAAAGAAAAAAAAGACTATCATTATTAAGTTATGTTGGGGTACTTTCCAAAGATTTTGAGGTAATTATTATGGTAACTGAGGGGTAACTTAACAGAGATGTAAAACATCTTACTGATTAATTACCACCTACTTACCATGACATTTGTGGGCCTGTAAAATTAAATGCTGCTGATGTTTTAGTTAAAATTCTGGTAAAACTGTCTCTGTTACTCATAGACGATGAGGTTTCAGCGTGAGAATAAAACAGGCCAGAGAAGCATAAACTGAGCGAGCAGCAGATTTAAACACTCAGCATGAGGTGTCGGCTGTGGTTTACACATGCAGCCTGGAAAATAGGTCAGCCATTAGATCATACGTGAGCAGCCAGAACACAGCAGCGTATTTTAAACGATGTAAACACTATAAACAATGTGCAGAGCGTATGTCTGGAGGACGAGCTAACCAACTATCACAAGGGAATAAGAGGGTTTGGCCTCATCCGCATAATGACCAATTCAGCTCAGTTAATCAGGACACAAGTTTCCGGGGGTGGTTTCAATTCTTTTTTTTTTAATTCAAGGCCAAACTGTACAGACCTGCCTTGTTTCTTCAATGGCGCCATTGTGAAGTTAGGTCAGTGAGACAAACAGCTTTCATGCTGTATTTGTGACATCAAGCAAGATGTTCCACATCCAGGCTGTAAGGCCCGGCTGCTCTTTTGTCTCATTAGAACAATTACTGTCATAATTTAGATAATTAGACTATTGTGTGTTAATACACCAGCAGTAATCACAGTAGTGTTTGGGGTTTTACAGAGTAAAAAATTATGAACATTGCACTGCAGGAGGATTGTAGCTCTGGTTTCTTGTTTTAGGAACTCGATTCATACTTCAGTTCTTCTTAAATCAGTCAGTTGATACCTACATAATGTTGAATTGATTAACATTTCAGATAATCAGTTTATTATTTATCAATAGAAAAATGTTGAAGATTCACTTTCCACCTTTCAACTGTGAAGATTTTCTCCATTTATCACAACTTGAATTCAGTATATTTGGGGTTTGGACTGTTGGTTGTACAAAAGACACTATTTGAACATGTGGGAAAAAATACCACTCCAAAAATAAAATTGGAAAAAAAAAAATCGCTCAATATAAGATTTTATTTGCTTGTAATAGGTTAAACATCTGCCCATGGAATAAGTGAAAACTGTCTTTATCTCACTGATATGCAACCTGAGTATGTTTTTGATTATAAATTAGACAAGTATACTTGGTAAGATTTTGATTTTTTGCATTGTTTTAACAATTTACAGACCAAACAAATAACAGATTAATACTAAAGCCTCCATCCATCCAACAGCAATATGCTCGCTACTCACATCAAGTCTTGGCAAGAAACCAACCCTTATGTCTACTTTGGTGAAAAGTTTGATCTGGTTGTTGTCATTTTAAAGTTGGTGTGGCCCATTTTTAAGACATTTCTGATTTAGAAGTTTAAACTAAGGCGTTTCATTTAATAGCTGAATATCACATCACAACTGCCAAGGGGTTAAATAGAAGGATTATGAAGGATTACTTACAGTGTGTCATCAGCATAAGAATGGCTTTTGTGACAGTTCAATATGGATTTGGTTTACATGCTTATTATTGTGGTAACTGTGTCAAATGGCTTCTGCAAGATAATGTTAAGTAATGTAAGCGAGATTGTGGATATCTTGAGCTCTTTTTCTGTAAATGGTTGCATGAAAATCTGTTGCTGTCCGTTGTGTGATTTTGGAAGTTGGATAATACTCTCATCAGCTCATTTGTGCAGAACATTTAAGAAGACGATGCAGCCTACTCTGGTTTTGTTGCTGATTGATACAGAGTGACTTTTAAGTCAACATGCAATGGAGAAAAATAACATTCATTAGAACTTGCTGGATAATCGCCGTGGCATCTGTGCAAAAATAGAAAATATGCCCAAAATTATCAAACTATAGGCTGTACTAGCAGGTAATTACGAGATTAAATCTTTAACACACAGCTCAGTATAGATTTCATCTTTTCATCAGCCACATGCACAACTTGGCAGCACTTCAAGTTATGTGACTTTAGTGTTTACATTTCCTAACTGGCGTCTGTTAATGGGATCGGGATCAGAGCGTTCCACATATGCTGCAGCAATTAAGTTCGCTTCAGTGAAGATCACCGTCGCTCGGATTATTGGATTGGAAGCCGGTGTTTGCATGGGCTCTGCCTTACTCAGGTTGTTTCGCATGTAAATTTGAACGTCTGGTGGAATAATTTCTTGGCCAAAGCGGAACAGAGTTTCATGGCCCTGTCGTTTCTGTGTTTTATGTGTCTGTGGTGTCTTTCACCCTGTTCCCAGTGTTCTTCCCAGCCTATCGTCTCCTTCCCTGCTCTCTTGTTTCCCTTATTATGCTCACCTGTGTTTTATCTGCCACACTCTACCTGCTAATATCTTTCCTCATAGTTTTTGTTTTTCCGAAATTTGCAGTGCCAACATTTTGACCATGACAATGAACCATCCCTTTAACCCTTGTGTTTATGTGTCCTGCAGGTGCAGGCAGCTCTAAAGAGACAGTGGATGCAGTATAAAACCCAGTGGGGTCAGAGACGGAAGGACCACTGCTCGATGCGCTCCACGTCCTACACAGCCACCTCCATCACCGAGGTGCCCGCCTTCATGTACCACCACGACTGTAACAGCGAACACTTGAACGGGCGCCACACGGAGGACTCTGAACTGGTGGCACTAAAGTCAGGAGAGACGTACGCATGAGCCACTGAGGATGAAGAGTGGAGCGGTGGAAACAGATGAAGAAGAGCAACAGTGCAGCGGAGATGTACAGCGAGAAATTACTCAGTGATCAAATCTCAGAGGCTGGTTTGTTCAGCCCAGAACGACAATACGGGTCTGGAAATAGAGAGCTTGGACTAGCTACAAGATGCTGACATTTTACTTTACATTGCTGTTGCGACTGCTTTTCAAAAAACTTTGATGTCAAGAACTTGTGGCACGAGACGAGAGCTGCTTTTTCGACATGTGTCACTTCCTAAGCTGCTAAACTACGACTACGAGGCTTGTGAGAGAAAAAACTGTGACTGTGATGACAGCTAGAGTGCTGATGTTTCCTGTTAGGAGATGATGCTGTTGAATGTGACAGTGATGATGATGCTGGATCTGACTGACACGGGGTAGAGGTGTTTTTAACGTGTCATGATGATGATTTTTAAGGTGAAGTAGAAGAACCAATCCTTCCTAACCTCACCTATACCAAAGGGTACTGTATGTTGGTCACAGCTATGAAGGGGTGTCCACACACACACACACACACACACAACCACACATACACCAACAAACTTCACAAAGCTGATCATATGTGCCATGATGGGTCACATTTCACAAGACCCTCCGTGCTTGAAGCTCTGGAATTGTGTACATAAATACATGTTCACCATTTTTCATTTTCAACAAAGTGTTTTTCAAAGGATTTTATTTTGGTTTTCTATTAATATTTTATTCTTGCCGATTCCTAAGTACGTGTCAAGTGTGTGTCCTGTGATGCTGCACCCCCGACGGCTTTGTATTTTTGCAGCTGCTGTATTTGTGCCGATGCTGAACATCACAGGACCGAGAAGCAAAAAGAAGAAGCTAAATGCACAAAAGAATATATGAATAAAAAACTTTATTTTGAGGTTTGAACAGCCGTAAGAGTTGGTTCAGTGTGTGTGTGTCGAATATGCTATCGGTTGTGCCAATGATTCTGACAAGCAAGCAGTTCCTCTGTGTGGAAGTTGCACTGTCTGGTTTTATTCTCAATCATCCCTCGTCATGATGCCTTTAATCTATAATATTCTGTCCTCCATGCATATGTATTCATGAGTTTTGTAGCATTTTGTTTGAATGAGCATCTGGAGCAAAGTACAGGCTCGATAAAGATGAAATGATGAGAGGATCACATCCACACAAGTTTATATCTTAAAGGCATGTTCACATCTTACTCACAAACATCAAACATGAATAATCTACTCTTTGTCCTGAACGTACTCATTCTACTTTTGTCATTTTATTGATGCTTTATTATAGCTCTGCCATAAAGGATTAACTAATTAATTAATTAATTAATTAATTACGAGTCTTGATGACATTTAGGTATGAAGACAAACAAAAGACCACACTGAATTTGCTTTGTGTGGTTTTGTTTAAACATCAATTCTGTGTCTTGCATTTATGTATGGAAGTTACCCAGAAGCCCAATACGCTTTTAAACTGCATCTCTGATAACAGACATTTCATTCAGCCAGAGAAAAAAAAAGATTATTATCCAAGAGCCACCAGCCAATAAAGCCTCCAGCTGGCTCAGACTGCTGTGATTTGTTTGTTGACCCCTTCACAGAAAAGAGCCACTCCCTAGGAACAAGTTCAGAGAACTAAGAAGACACAGAGGAGCACCTTTATGGATAAGTCTGGAGGTATTCTGTATTCTTAAATCCCATTAAAAACAAATCCAACAATGCATTAGTCCATCACTCAATACTCTATCACGTCCTTGCATGACTGTGGCTCTCAGCATCAAGCCCATTAGTTTGTAACGATTAAAAACGATTATAGCTTTGCTTTTGAAACAATGTTAAGTAATTTTCTAAAACAAAAAGCTGGGCACTCTAGTTTTAATGACATATTACTCAAACAGGAATAAATACTGTGTTTGTTGGGGACTATTTTCATCTGCGCATTAATACATGTTAAATGCTTTAGTGAGTGTTTCCAGCAGCAGGATGGCGTATGTAGGATTGAGTCAGGATAAAATTCAGTGCCCAAGTTCATCATATGTCAACCAGTGTAACAGTGTGCCTCGTACCCCTTTCACACTGGTCGAAAAAAAACCCACCAACATCTGGCTTTTGTCTAATGTGAATGGCTACAGTCGGCATTCAGTGCACGTCAAATGTTTATCAGATCCAGCAGGAATGAGGAATATTCCAGGAGGAATAATGCTATGACGTATGTTAAAGCAGCACAAAAACATCGTCCAGTCGATGCCGAGTTTAAAAGAGAGAATGAAGTTTTGAGGTATTTCAAAAATTGTGTGTGATTCCTGGTTAGTCACTGGTACTGCGTATTTGCGAATCTCAACAGAGAAGAGAAAGAAGTGAGATATCTCACTGCTGACCAACTTCTGTTATCAGCTCCGGAAAAAAATATGTGTCTGATATTATGAAGACTTTTTAAAACAAGTTTTCTGGATGTAGTCTGATGAGGTATATGATCTGCTGCTTTCTACTGTTTCCTGTTTTTCCCGGTGTGTTCATAATGAGAATAACAAATAAAAAATTCAGAAAGGCAAAGTCGTCTCCTGGCAATGAGAAAAGCAGTCAATCATGTTTTTTTGGCGGGCCTACCTGCGTTTAAAAAAACCCACATATACGCGCTGATTTCGATGTAAAAAGATTTTTTTTCATAGTTTTTTTAGAGAACGACTGAGCCATGGGGCACGAAGTACATCATGATTTGGATAAACAGACACAATACTTGTTAGGAGGATCAATTCATTGTTGGTTTATATTATATAGAATATCCCCAGACTTTAATCCTAATTTGGTTCTCTGAGATGACAGTTTGGGTGCTATTATTATATTATATTTTCTGTCTACATGTGTGTTATTATTGGTTGGATTTTTATGTCAGTGTGATGATTTTTAGGTTTTCTTGTCATTGTAAACTGGAATAACTTTTGCCAGGATTTGTGTGAGACAAAGGAGATATGAGAGGGTTATAATGAAATGTATGCTCACGTGGACCTATAGAGTGAATATAGAATAAGATTTGCACACTAAGTCTAAAGCTTAGACCTTGACCTTTAAAGTGTGATGAAAAAAGTCCACATTGTAGTAACCGGCTTATAAATTACTATTAAAATATAGTAAAACTTAAATGATTAATATGATTGCAGATGCACTGTGAAGAACTGCTTTCTGCAAAAGCAATATAACCAGAAGAATTGGACGGTACAAATAATGTTTTTAATGGCGTTTTATCTGGGAAGAAATCTGAACACTCACTACTGCGAGCTAATAACATTAAATTGGTGTAATTACAAAATCAAGTCTTGTCAAGGAAATGATCAAAGTCAAGGACGCAGCCCTTTGCTGTTTGCAGTTTAGCCAGGATTAGTTGCGTAAGTGAGAAAAATGACCTGAATTCCCCCTTGAATAAAACAGACGTTTGGACCTACTGCAAAGCTACTTTTCAATGACTTTATGGCTTCTGGCAGGTATAATGAAGGAACAGAATGTGACAATCAATAGAGAGGATTACATCATTATTCTAGCAGGTTTTATGCTACACATGTTCTCAATTTTGAATATTTATTTTAGTATGTACTTCACCTTCCTCTCCACATTTCTAACGGTGATTTGTCTTGGATGTGACGCACACTGTAAGACATATTATTAATCTTTCTGGTTTGAGGAAGACAGATTCTGTATATCTTGTACGTTCATGTAAATACCAGCTGACACTGTGTATATTATAGTTTTTTGCACTGTGAAATACTCTGACAGCTATTTTTGTTACCGTCCTGTCATTCATTTTGGCTTGTGTTTGTCTCTTTTCTCCCCCTCAGCTCAAACTGGAATCATCTCAAAGCTGTTAAAAAAAAAAAAAAAAAACCCTGCATTTTGTAAAAGCCAAAATTGATTGGTGTATTTTTTTAAGAAAGACCTTTTAGCACAAGAATACAGACATAAAAGATTCTTTGGTGTTTCTCTTTATTTCCCCAGCGAATAGCAACAAGAGAAACAAGCTGCAAAATGTTGTTTGTAAAGGAGAAACAAGGAGGAAAGAATTTAGATAGAAATGGACAATTTGCAGCACTTACTTGATGATGAAAAGTGATTTTCTTTTCATGCTGTGATTTTTAAACAATTTGATAAAATTATGGACTCCAAAGGGAAAAGAAAAATTAACTTTTTTTCCAACTACGCCAGCAAAAACTTTTGCCAATGATTCAGCAGCATTTTGCTCACCAACACTGTTTTTGTCGATATTTCAGGGTTGAGAGATTTTTTATAATGAGTGTGCAGGGAAAACAAAGGAAGTCTTACTCCATTTAGTGTCTTTGTGATCCCCGGGCTTGGCTGTACCATAGCCCCTTTCCAAAGGGTCAGCTCGAATCACATACCAGCACCTGATGTGTGGAATGGGACAGAATTGAATGACACATTTTGTCTCCAAGATGGATGGCGGCTCACACCGTACAACAAATTAAGGTTGTTATTGCACTAACAAGGCTGAGTTCTCCACTTCATATGAATATTTTTCAGCCTTCCTATAGACGGCTACTGTATAATATGCAATTTCAGGCTCTGCTGAATCTTAATGGTATAGTCAAGAGAAGAGGACGTACTGTCACCCTGTATGTGATGATGAAGTTAGACGTGTGTGGAGCCATCTAGTTATTCTGCTGATGAGTACAGTCCCCTGCTGACAGCATAACACCAAAGGAATCTGTAAATGAAAATATTCAAAGCTGAATTTGTGTGCAGATTTAAAGTGATAATGAAGATAAAACCTATCTAGCATGGGCTTTTCTTCAGTGGATTCAATGGAACAACAAAGTTAGAGGGAGAAGGCATAAATTGCCTCGAACAGCCTCCATTTTGGGAGCCTGCCGGCCTGGGAAACTTCAGGAAAATGTCTGCGGCTGGCTATTTCAGGCATTTGAGAATTTTCCCTGACAGCGACAATCTCACAGTACACTGGATAAATCCCAAATGTGTCACGTGTGCTCAGAAATCGACTGTGAAAATGATGCTCTGTTTGCTTTTACTCAGCGGTGTTCAAACGAGAGATGACAAGAGTTTCATATCCAAATCTTCATCTGTGCGTTAAACATTTTTCAAGGTCACTTGAAACGGTCAAGTCCCCAGCTTGTGGCCGCGACTGCTCGGATCACTGTTGTCGAAGACGGTCACGTTTCCTCGCATTTGTGTCCAGTCATTCCAGCTCGAGTGAACTGAACCACTCTTTCACCCAAGGCTTGGAGCATTTCCAGCTGTCGTGGCCAGAAATTCATTACAACTGAGCCGCGCTGCAGTGGGCATGATAACAATGGAGAAAGGAGGTGTGTTTTCTGTGAATTTTCTTTTCTGGGTTTGGTAGCAAACGAAGACTCTGCTCCCCCGTCTCATTCATCAGGGTGTGATAGCACCTCATCTGGATTTCTACTTGGCTACAGTGCACCGCAGCTCTCAACCCTGCAGCACACACCGACCCAGCTCACAGTTACAGTCCGTGAGCAAACATGCCTGGGGTACTGAGAGACCAAAGAATGTCACTGTATGTTTATTGAGCGGACTGTATTTACAGTGGATTTATAAATAACTAGCTTAACAGATGCACAAAATTACTTAAGTCACTCTTGATTAAAAATTGTGCACTTGAATTAACAGAATGTAAAGTTAATAGATGTTGTTTACATTTTAACGTAAAGATGAGGTCGACCCATCCGAGTACGTTGCCCTTCCCCTTTTGGGTAAAACAATCCTTCAAATTTGAATAGCAGAACAAATTCTAACGACTCTTCTAAATTAACAGCATAAAATAAGAAAACCCTAAATTTTCCAGTATTAGGATCCGAAATACTATGGCCAGTCAGGCATGCAATTATATTATGTCGCTATCGATCAACAATCAATGTCGTTACATTGAAAAAAAATAAAGAAATAGTGGATGATGGTTTTCCTTTCAGTCCCAGTCTCCATCAAAGTGGACAAACCTGACACACACAACTACCTTATTAAGTGTCCAGCTCCTTTTTCTGTCATCTATCATCTTTTCTGTCATTAACACTCTTTATGTTGCTGTTTTATAATCTGTCCAATGTGACTTTATTGTAAACTAATCACATCGCTGTGGTGAAGCAGAACCGCTGCCGTTTGTGCTAAATTATGTGACCGTTTACTCCGAGCTGAGAGGAGGTGAGAACAGGTCGGTTTAGCTCCACTTCCACTGTTACTTTATGCTGTTTACAAGGTTTATTATTAGATGGTAAGTCAGCTCAATTTATGTGTATTATTAACATTTAAACAGCCTCTGCTCCTGGCGGTCTGTCAAGTGGACAGACTCGTAAACCAAACTCCATACTAAAAGCAGGTCTTTTATAATAGAGCCTTATTTTTTCACAGTAAAAACTGTATTTACAACTTTACGAAGGCGCTTTTTGGATTTACTTCAATCTACAGACACAATCGGCAATCCTCTCTGTGGATGACCTGAAGCCACAGATCTCTTCTTTAACTGCCCTTCATCCAACAGTTGTCTTAACTTAATTCAAAACCCCAAATGTCAACCCTTAGTGCAGTAGGAATTTGGTAGGATTCATCCTCTGGGGAGCTTGAATGTACCAGATTTCATGGCAATCCATCCAATAGTTGTTCATATATTACAGTCTCGACCAGTTTGACAGAAAAACAGGCTGACCGACATTCACAAACGTCACCTGTATCTGTGAAACCTCCGGTCACATGTGTCGGCAACCCAAAATAGTTAACCGTAAAATGTGTCTCGAGTTTCATCCACATGTTGCTCCAGCCTGTTTGTCTGTTTGTTTGGTGTCCCACAATACGAAGAAAATGTGTCATAAGACCTGGATCAAACTGCGCGTGTGTGGGCATGTGCAGTACAGTCTCATGCTGTGTTAAAATTTGCCGCTGCACATGCCTCTGTACCCCTGCATGTGTGTGCCAGCTATAGCATTTTAAGCCGAATCTGAGAGAAAGGAACCCCTGGTGTGTTCAGTGCGGCTGCCTCAAAGAAAATAAATCATCAAAATCTCTTCTCACTCAGGGACTAATCTGCAGCATCGTCTCTACTCTGCTCACGAGAGATAGGACTGTTGAGTCGTGATGGGATTTAACAGTAGCGGCTGCATTCAGGCATTCGAAATTGCAGTGAGGCGGACAACTGTGTGAAAGGGAGGAAGAGTATAAAGGAGACATTTTTCATAATCATTTTGCAGAAGTGAAAATCAGTCTTTGCACTCATTAGTTTGTGATTAGAATAACATCCTCGGAAGTATTAACCATCATGTCATCTGTGCTGTTTTCGACATTATCATTATTATTACGCTCATTATTCCACATCTCACTGGCCGAGTCAATTTATTCACAAAGCCCAGAACAATCAAGATTTTTATTGGATTTTTAAATTGCACATGATGATGTTTGCCTCTAAAGAAAATTATCATCCCCCAGAAGTATATGGAGAGAGGAGTGGAGATTACCCAATAAAATAACTCCTCCTTCAGGATTACAATACAACACTCATAAATTATAATCTTAAATGAGCTTTGTGTTCTCAAACCCTTTCATGCATTATTGGAAGACAATGCTCGCCGCGTGATAATTATCTAGGCCCTCTTCATTTAAATCCCTTTGATATTAAGAACATAAGTGCCAGGAAATGCCCTGAAGCAGACCGCTGATCCGCTTGTGTGACGATATTCACCACCACATTCATCTTAGTATGTTATTTTGTAGTGACGCAGGAAGATGAGAAACCTGAGGCATTGTGGAAATCGTAATTTGTAGAGTTGCAGGACTGAGAAAGACATGGAGCGTTTAAAAAAAAAAATCTTTTTAACCTTCCAGCTATGAGAGCAGCGATGAGATTTCATATGCTGCTGCACATCGTGTCCCATCACTCATGATTCAGCTCCTGACTTCACTTAACTGAGTCATGGTGTCTCAAAAAATACTTTAAAGCTGATATTGATCACATTTTCATGTAGACAGATATTTAAAAAAAAAATAATAATAATAATACATCTACAGAGCTTGTAGAAAGGTACAGAATAAAAGTATAATAAAAGTATCTCTTCAACACCTGTGGATTTCTGTGTAAACCCACCGTGACAACCACCTTTGGTTTGTGGAATGACGTTTTTAAGTCTTGATTTTGGCCTTACAGCCGCCGCCATCTTAGATCTGACTGAGAACCTGAGGACACGTCACAGTAGAGGCTTGTCAATCACAAGGGAGCCATGCCCAAAAGCATGCCCTGCTTAAATATATAATTTACTCACAGATTTACAATAGAACTAGACACCAAAGACAAACATGGCGCCTATTCAGCCCAACGAGGATTGCATACACCATAAAAAAGTTTGCTTCCGGGTTTACTTCCTGGTTCTGCCGCCTAGTAGAGGTTCTCCCACGGACTGCCTGTTAGTTCCTGCTCAGCTCATACACTTCACTTTGTGATGATGTCACAGATTCTTAAATCATTTTCCTCAGCTCGACAAAAAGTTTTACAAATATGGAACCTCCTATAATAAAAAAAAATCATTAGAGTCATTATTGACCTTGTTTGCAGCCTGAGATGTAGACAATTTTACAGACATCTCTTACATAATGGCAATCTATAGGGATAATGCTTTTTCACTGCAATACCATGAGTAGCCACTGGGCAAAATTGTAGGAGTGCCTGATTCAGGGCTTAATGAAACATTTATGATTTTACTCCAAATGGGGCCATATTTTACAAAATGAACATCATGCTTCATTGAAGAAGACTTGCAATTAGTAATTGAGACCATAAACTCATTCGGAAACTTTTTATCAAGGTAGAAAAATCTTCTTGCAACCAGTGGAGTCGCCTCCTGTTGGCCATAAGACAGAATCCAGGTGCAAGGCACTTCCACATTGGAGTCACTTTTCAGACTGGAGGGCTCTGTCAGTCAATGATACATCTGTATGCTCAGTCACAGTAGAAAGCCTAACACAACCTGATAGAGTGGAGTTGATGTCGCACAACAAGGACCAGGAAAAAACATCTTGTTTGTCATAAAAGAAAGAGGTGAGCCTTTCAGTCTGCCCAGGGCTTATAATACATCTTAGCAGATAACCGTCCCAGTCATGTCTTACTAATAGCACTTGATCCCTCATTATACACTAATGGGATTTGTGAGGCAAATTATTAATTATGAGAGCCCCTTGATAGACTGCACGCTGTGGGGTTGGAAAGGCTATCCACCACGCAACAATTAATTTATTTGTGTATTTGGTGCTTTAACTTACATCTTGTTTTTCTCATCATAAGACAGATTTTTTTTAGCACTCGAAACAGCAAGAATGCAATTATTCAGTGTCAAAATAATCACTCACACAATGCCATTTTCAAGATCCCAGGGAGGTAGAATCGACAGCACACTTTTTCTTGTTAGTCTGCTTGTGTTAGACAAATTAACACATTTATTCCTTGCTGACATTACTCAAGCTCTGATTAATCTGCATATTTTTCCTCTATCCTCAAATGGTCTTGAAATGCAGAAGCTCTTACTCAGTGATGTGGAATGCTTGTTCAGTATAAACATTTGTTGTACATTTACACAAACCAGGAGCCGAGTTTTTTAACATCTTTTATCAGGAGGAGTCCATTAAGAGTTTTTTTTAAGGATTGAGAACAATTTGATGTAGAATCAAACTGAAGGACATTGTTACATTAATCACACCTCCCGTTGAGTGTATCCAAAGAGGTCATTTGCTCCTTGGACCAAATTCTTGCACAACATGGTCGATTGAAGCCCATTTTACAACAGGGTGTAACGTTTAGACTGAATATCTGTGTGGGAAAACGTTCACTAAGCTGTTGTTTCAGTCTCCTTAAACCTCTAATCCCAAACAGCTAAACTGCAGGCATCCATTACCTTTGAGCCACAAATTTCAACATCTACGGTAGGGAAATACAGATACGAACCAGTGTCGTAAATCTTTGACCCACAGGGCTTACAGTGACACGGCCGAAACACCAAAGTTCTTAAAGTTAAGGGACCACGGAGCCTCGTTACACGCCGGGTTAACAGCCAAAGTTTCCCCTCCATCCAAGGCTGTGTGCTCGAATTTTCCACGGTACTCAAAGCATTTTATGAGGGGTCCCAGCACAGCGGGAGAAGCACTAACTTATTTCTCTTTTACTATCCCCGTGGTGTGAATTCAATATGGTTTGAAGAAACACAGCTTTGATAAGTGTCTGGAAATAAGAGACATGCAAGTGATTTTCTTAAAAAACTTTGTATGCTTTAGTGCACATCCATAAGTTGTCATAAGTAAGAGTTGCAAAGGTATGCCTCGCAGGTGCAAATGAAAGAAAGAGAAACATGAAATCAAGAAGAATTTGGATGAAAGACAATCCAGAGTCTAACCAGAAAGTGTTTTCAAAACCTCTATGTTACATACGTTTCAAACAAACTCCCTTTGGAATGACAAAAGGATGATGTGATTGTGATTTCAGCAAGAATTCAAATAATTCAGACAACGCTAATATGAGCCTCCAGCAGGCTCAGTCACATGTTGGTTTTATTGCTGGTGTTTTGTCTGGGCACAAAACCTAAAAGCAAGTGCCAGAAGTTCCCCTTAACCGCAATACAACACTTAAACACTCTTGGTGGGAACACAAAGAGGGAATTTACTGTTACTTGGCTTACTCAGACTGCTGAAGCCTCATTTTAGCTTCCAGCTATAGAAAGCATTTTTGGATGAAAAAAAAATGTATTTGCTCTCTCAATTCTAAAAGAATCTTAAAGGAATTATTTAATATATTGAGGAAGATTATTCACTTAAGGAACCAGCTGGCTTAGCTCTGACCAAAGCTAACAAAATCCACCAATTAGTCCCTCTAAAACTCAGTAAAAACAGATCGACACAACGTGTTAGGTAGTGATCTTAAGAGGTGCTGGCTTAGGAGGTGCTAGTTATGCTAAGCTAAGCTAATCACCCGCTGGCTTTAGCTTTATATTTAGAGCACAGACATGAGATTGATATTCTTATCAAACTCTTAAGGCGCTATCAGACGTACTGAGATATGAGCTGCATTCACCCCTGGGTTCAACAGTTCGCTGGCGAGCTCGTGCCCAAAATTCAACAACTAGGTAGAGCGTGCAAGCGTGCAGACTAAGTGGTAGCTTGGCACCATGGAGCGGTGCAAGCCCCTGGAAAAGATGGGTTTCATAGCATGCAAGATCTGATATTGTCTTGCTGCTATTGTTCCAAGTATTTTTGTTCCCTAAACCTAACCAAGTATTTTTGTTCCCTAAATCTAACCAAGTATATTTGTTCCCTAAACTTAACCAAGTATTTTTGTTGCCTAAACGTATCCAAGTATTTCAGTTCCCTAAACCGAAACAATAAAAACTGTGAAACACTATAATATGTTCCTAACAGGATACAAACCCTTAACCCATTCAGCCACGACAGCTTGCTGTAGATGTGGATGCTTCTTGCTATGTTGAAAAAATGAAGATGATCCAAGAACAACACTGTCGCTTCTCATTTCTTATATTTGTGTTTTCTGGGTTTTGTGGTGTTGTTGGCCTGTTTCCAGGGCTCTGTTCCTCTCCTGTGTTCCTGTGCTTCTCCCCAGTCTACTTTCCCTCAACACCTGCGCACACAATATGCACGATCATCTCCTTTGTTAGCCGAGCCCTGTGCCCAGTGTTTCTTTTGTAGCCTATCAGCTCCTCTATCAGCTGTGTCTTTAGTTCAGTCTTTGCCAAGTCATCTATTGTGTTCTCCCATTTTTTTGATGAACCGTTGTGTTTGCCAGCTCCTTGTGTATCCGTGATCCTGAATAAAACTCTCTCCTGCGGGCCGTCTCCTGCTTTTGAGGTCGACCTTCTCTTCTCCGTTGTGGCAAACACAAACACAAGCACAAAACTATGGCATCACAACAGCGAGATTGGTCAGCTGCAATGATGGTCCTGGAACAACATTATGAAGTTCGAGGAACAACACCAACACGCCGATATCAGATACACATTTAGAATGCAGTGGTGCAATTGTGTTGTGTCTGATAGGGCCTTTAGCAAAAAAAAGTATACACGTACGTCTTTAGCTGTCTAGTTAACTGTCCATTATTAACAATATGTCTATTAAAACATACCAATAACTCTTGCAACACACTAGCATGGGAGTATCGCATTAACTCATCCTTTTAAACCCCTCTTTAACTTGAACAAGCTCCCTTCCCAAAAATGCATTTAAACATAGACCACCCCAGATGCTTGTGATATGCTCTATTAATAAATCTATCTAATAAATAATTGTGCATTCATGTCAGCAAGTTTTAAGCCCAAATACATCCCATAGTTGCTTCACCATAAACAGCCCACACACTCAGATACTTCAAGGCACTTCATGTACTCAGGCTGTAAGTCACGCACTTAAAAGGAAGTGTGTGTTTCCCCCTCAGGGATATATACTGCAGCGGGTTACGAGGGGACAGCCAGCCACTTTCCACCCACAGATAAGACATTGTTTAGTGTCATTCAAACCTGCCTGTGGCACCCGAGCACAGCACATATCACCTATCAGGTTTATATCAAGCCAAGAGGGCGCCGATCAGTCTCACTCCAAAGATGTTCAAATGTGTGCTGAAGTGGAAGATGAACATCAGCGAGTGCCACACAAACAAACAACTAACGCAACCATGAAAAATGAAACTGAGGCGAGATAGAGCGGAGCATCCTGAAACATTAGCACGGACACTGGAGACGGGATTGTATTCAGAGGAAGCGATCTGACAGAGATAGAGCTGAGCAGGATTTTCCTTGTATTCATGAAATCCTTCTCTTGTGTTTTGCCTAAATAGTGTGATTGGCGGTGTGCATGCAAGCAATTTACTCACAGAGGCCCTGACAGAATAATAAATTATAATTCTGATGATGAATGACTGGAGGAAGACGGTGAGAGAAAAACAAAGATAGAGAGGGAGGCTAAGAAGCAGAACCGAAGGTAAACACTGTTGCTTTTTTCTGCCCCTTCTTCAAATGTACTGGAGGCTGCCACCAGTGCTAATATTTTATTAATTGAAGAAAAATTCAAGCACATGCACAAGACAGCTGCATAATGCATTTAGTGGGTTCGCGCGAAACCTCAAGTTAATCCTGCGGCTAATTTGAATATGTAAATAATGCTGGCTGAGGCCCGAGTGGGATTGGATGGGATGATTTATCAGAGGCAGGTCTGTCTGCAGTTTCTATCATCCTCTGGGTATCCATGAGAGGAGATCCACAAAAAAACCCGTCAGAACTCATTTAGCCAGCGCCGAGCTCAGCCCACACGGTCTGCATATAAGCCTCATTCCCCGAGCACACACCTAAATCCTCAGGATTATCAACGCCAAGATCAAAAATGGAAAATCCTGAACGCCACATTAAACAGGCAATCAAGAAGGCTGATGGTCATCTTGTTTAAAGTGCTCCAAGGGTTAGGTTTAAAGTCAGAAAAGGGCAGAAAACTCCAAATCTGTCAAGATTTTGTCAACGGACTGCAGTCAGAAAGTAAGATCTTCAAGATAGTGCTGCAGCGTGGGTGTTTCCTATTATCTGTTCTTGTTCTGTTCTATTATTAAAAGAGGATTCTGGTGTATTACAGCCTGGATCCTTCAGCTTCCAAGTTCATCCTTGACCAGCATCTAAACCTCAAAGTCAAAGTTTCTAGTGGTGTTCAGATTTAATGGAAACTTTCACCATCTGCACTTTAGATAATTTAGATAACTAAAGACTGTTTATGTCAAAATTTTTCACCATTTATAGCAAATGTTTGCAGTTAGAAATGTCAGAAAAGGCTCGGCTGTTTGAATTATGGGAGAACTAATCCCTTCTTAATAAACACACACGAACATTAAATCTAAGTTAAATCAGCAACATCATAAAAGCCAGTGGTTGTAAAGCATGAATGAAACAACAGATGCCAGTTAGCTGATGCAGCTCCAGTGCTTTGCTTGAACTACGACTGTGTGCAGGGTCAAAAGCTCCAGGACCGCTGCTGAATGGATATTAAGATAATATTGTTTTTTAATCCATTTGAATAGATCTGGTCTTTATTCTTATAAGCAATAATAACTTTGTACTGACTTCATGCGTTGCTGAAAAACACTAGTGGTAAGACAATCAAACAGGTTAGCCAAAAGAAAGACAAATGAAAGACAATAGTATTTCTATTTCATCATCACCCTGCTGCTCCACCTCTCACTCATTATAAGTTATATTATAAGATTTCAGTGGGATTTACTCGACAACTTTGCTGTCCTCCTCTGAACGCCTCAACTGAATTTTAAGCGCTGTTTTGTCAAGCCCAGACCCTTCAATCTGCATACAAATAACACAACTTTAAAATCGCACGAAGCACTTACGCCAAAGGCCAATTTTGCACGCAGGTGATAAGCCGCTCCTTCCCATTAAATTCTGTGGAAAACAGCTGGATCCAAAAAGCACAAATTAAAAAAACTTAAAAGGTGACGTATAAAGAGGGAGAAAACAAAGACAGGACTTTCACCCAGAGGACCGGTGTTTGTGTGAAACCAGATGTCAGCACTGATTTGTTTTCCATACATTAACACACGTAACGTATGGAACTTAAGAAACATCATATTTCTCAAAACCTAATTGAATTGGAGTCGGTGTATTCACTGCACACAAAAAGGGTATGAACACAGATTGCACACAGATTTATGAGGCCAGGTTGGTTTTGTCTCCTGTTTGAACTATAGTTTGTGCAGTTGTTTACCCCTGCAATGAGGGATTATTACTGACATTTTCCCTCCAAAACAAGTGGTGTAGATATGCCTGCTGAACTGTTGGCTTGTTTACAAACTGCATGTTCCTCAAGCACTCATGTTTGTAGCCCCATCACCCCGTTCCCAAATCTCTGACTGAAGACTTTGCTGAGTGCAACCCATAGGAATGATGACAAAACTATGAAATTCAAGTTGTAGTTCATCTGAATTATCCTTTAATGTCCCATTTTGCTCTAGCAACAATCAAACAGGGCACAATGCGGGGGAATAGGTGTTGAACACATTAGCATTCATTGTGTTGTGTGCACCATACAGCATATATCGTCTATGTTATGTAGTGCACTATAGAATACATTACAAGTATATAGTATGCATTTCTATCTCTCCTTCTCAGATCCTCTTTAACACACACACTTACATGCTGTCAGTCGGGGGGGCAGAGCGAAGACAGTGTGTAATTGCCATTTAAAGAAAAGCTGTCACGGTTTGAGGTTAGCTCAGGTCCTGTTAAACCTTCATTCTGACTTATTTAAACTCCCTGATCCACAGCCCATAGCTTTCCTCTGAGTAATGAGAAACAGGGAAAGGCAAGAGGAGCATGCTGGGCCCTATGATAACCAAAATGATTGAAATGGAAGGTACAGTATACAGATGCATTACTAAAAGCAATGCGGAGGAGCCTTTGACAAATTGCTGTGTGAAATATTGGTCTATATGGTGATGGAGGTCGTGAAACGCATTTTCCACAGAAGACAGAGCATGTGAGCAGATCTGCTTTCTCCCCGTGTGATGTATTGCTCTCATTATTTCACCATCCTGTAAAAATGACAATACTGTAATCATTTCTGGGTCACTGTTTGGACCTTCTCCTGTCAGCAGGATCGTTTTTACATTGGCAACGTTGCTGCTATTTGATTACATTTGATTTTTCTTTTAATGCAATTAAAGTTGCAGACATCCTTTACCAAACATTTTCTGATGTAAATATGAATGCAATGTTAATCTCATTTAATGTGCAGTAATGGTCGGTCTGTCTGTTTCAGCCTTGAGGTCAAACATGTGTCATGATCACACACAGCAGACTGTTTGTCTAAATTATGAAAAATACGAAAAATCCAGATTGCTAATATTGTCTTAAAGTCTCTCACAAAAGAAACATGTAAGGTAGTCTGAGGACAGTGGTCAGTGTTTGCATAAAGTCGGCGATACACTTGAGTTCACACACATCCCTCTGTGAACACGATTAGATGTGTGAGATACTGTAACTGATGAAAAACAGACTCTCTCATTTGTTATCGGTATCACAACGCAAAAGTCGTCACTCTGTTTTGCGGTATGTCAAAGGGAATGAGATACATACATAAGAGGCCAAGACCCATGAAATTATGTGGAATAATCTTTTCTCACCCTCTTCGTTTGTTTACCAGTATTAATATAAGCCTGCTAGTGTGATTCACACTCTTCCACTGTGTGTTTATAGACCTCATTCATGGCCAACTTATTAGATCTTGTGGATGTCAGTTGTTTGTCAGCAGGAGTGTGAAATTATGCCCATGCAAGAATATTAAATTCCAATGAATACTCTGTTTTGGAAAATGGCCTCGGGGCACTTATCTGTGGCCATTAGACAAATAAATGAAAAAGGAGGAATAACAAGGACACACACTGTCACTGATGCCAAGCAACTGGAATAATTGTTTAAGTGCAGAGATGCAGTACCATCAGTCATCGCTGGAGTTAGATGGGAAGGCTGCCAAGCCAGTGACCACTGTTCGAGACTGAGTTTCAACATGTGTAGGTGTGAAACCACTGGGTAATTTTAAGGACACCTCAGGAATTTGGAATATACATCTCCAGTCCTGTTTGTGGCGACCAAAGAAGATATTTTGAGCCAAAAAATGATCATTTCCAAACCCTAACCAAGTGGTTTTTGTGCCTTAACCTAACCAGACCATAAGCACAGTGCTGTCACAACATAGAATTGAAAATTTACCCCGAAGAAATGTAAAAAAAAAAAAAAGTCTAGCACTGTTCATTTGGGAGGAGAGGAGGGCTCATAACACATTTTATTCATCCACAGGAAAATGGAAAACATTAAGGTGGTGTTACACAGTCCTCATAATGTAGGCTGACCAGTATATTTCCAGGTACAGTTTGCAAAAAATTAAAATTACTCCCCAGCAGGGTGAAGTCATCTTTTTGAGTGCCTAAACACAGAGGCAGTGACCATTTAGATATGTCATTCTTCAGCGCCCTCTGAATGAAAATGTCACAGCAGCCATCATTGCAAACACTGCATTAACAGGCCAGTGGCTCAGGACCGAGATTATGAAACACAGATAAGCACAGAAAGTTTTTCCTGCCGCCAGCAAACTGGAATGAAACAGTATTTTCATCAAAGTCAAACTTGAACACCTCTGTGGAAAAAATTAAGCCTTGACCTCTTTGAAATGAGCGTTCCAAGATACACATCCCCTTTTTGAAACTGTGAAAAACAGTAATTTACACCAAAACACATGTCCAGAGGAGAAAAAACAATATCCATTCCTCAAAGATGGGAATATACTTTGTGTTTTTTATTTGAGGATATTTCTAAGCACCTGGAAGTTCTGCTGATAAGACATACATGAGGCAAACTGGATGAAAGGTTCAATATGGAAGAATTGGCCACCTGTCGAGTACATACTCAAAACAAATAAGGGGCAACATATCACCAGACAAAAACACACCAGCTTCAGTGGAAAAAGCAGATTCTAATGTGATAATGTACGTATTTTGGGGGGAGATGCCCTCAGGTCACCCTAGTTAACTTTCCTATTTACTTCTACTTCACCTGAAACCAATTTAACTTCAAGTTGCACTTTGAATCAATACCTTTTTGCAGGGTAACAGCCGCTAATCCATTCACTCTGCTTTGGAGCCCTAATGTTTCTTGAGAGGTTTCCCTGCCCCGCTCATGTTTACGACCACACACAACATTTGTTTCGGCTCAAGCGCAGCTAGTCAAGCAACAAATTGGCAGCGACGGGTGGAACAAGATTCTCAGACGGCCGTCGTGAAAGTTTATGCAGCGAGGTCTGACATCCAATTAGCTGCTTCAATCTGTAATGCCAGTCTGTAAAAAAAAAAGAAGAGAATTCTGGCATTATGTTTATTAAATACTGGAAAATAACTGTGCTTATTGAATTATTGCGGGGTTTGAATGAAATGTAAATGATCCCTTTAATGCTTTTTGCAAGACATAAAGCTATTTCCGCACACTAAAAAGCTCATATTTGCAATTGGCCTGATGTCATTTTATATTTTGGTGGCTTCAGTTATGACCTGGCTGAACACTTTTGTTAGCATTACCAATTTGAGCTGCATGCCACAAACATTAATGAACTCCTTCCTCTGCACAGACACATCTGCCATTTCTTAATGGAAACAGACCTCTCTCATTCCCTCGCAGGTTTGTTTGGTGATAGCGCTAAATCAATAAGCCCGCTTTAATGAAAAGCTCTGTGAATACACTTTGCTGTCATTATGAGGGAGGGAATAGGTTTGTCTAAACAGTGCACAGTTCCCTGGTTACAGTTTTCGATTTTCTGCTCTTACAGAGTGAGACGCAAGAGATTAAAAGGTCTTCATGTGTGTATGTGGAAAACACCTCGAATGTGTTTTCTACCCCGGATGTCTCTCGAGATGATCCCTCTATCTTTTCCTCTCTTCTCTGTCAGATACGTGACAGCCGACCTGACAGGGAGGAAAAGCTAATCAGCCTTTTTCCCCCCAGCGGGGTCTTCATCTTCTTTTTACTCTTGTTTATGGCTGTAACAATTGAGAGGTCCAGTGTGGAGGATTAAAGAGAGATCTATTGGCAGGAAGGGATTTTAATCATCATATGAATAATAATTCAAACGTGGGTTAATTGTTTGCATGTATAATCACCTGAAGAATAAGAATTGCTGTGTTTTCGCTACTTTAGAATGAGCCTTTTATCTCTACAGAGGAAACAGGTTGTCATGTTGCACCGCCATGCGCCTACACTGGCTTTAGCTATTTCACCTGATGTTTCAGGTAGTTGCAGCTTTAATGCATACATGGAGTTTAATCTCTGTAAATTCTCAGCCTACCTCTCATTTCTGAATTTCTCCTTAAGTAAGAAATTTAACATACAAGTCCAAATCGACTTTGGCTCTTAGATAAGTTTTACATAAGTTGAGGAGATTTTTAATTAGTATTTCAAAGCTCAGTATATCAAAGACTATCCCGTGCCTGAGACAAAAAACCCAGAACTTTTTCTTGGTTGACAACCGCTGATAAAAAGCAGCTTCAACTGATCTTTTTTTAAAAATTAAATAAATACTGACTGCACTTCATGTGGGCATTTCCTACTCAAGTAACAATTTTCTCTCTCAACAGAATCTCCCCTAGTTGCCACATTTACTTTTAATCTTCCCCCATCCACTATCACAGTTTGCCTTGTCAGTCATCCTGCGAAGTAAACATTACTAATAGGCTCCGCCAGCAATTGTTCTCAGTTTCATATTTATGAATAGACATGAATAAAGTGTGTGTCAGAGCTTATCAGCGGACAGTGAGAGAATAGAGGCCATGTAGGTCAGTGATAGTGATTTTAATGGGCTTGGCTCGTGAAATTTGGCAGAAGAGCAGACATGCGGGAGCAGAGAGCGCCTGGTCTTTTATCTGACGGGTAACTGGGCCACGGCATCACAGAAGGGGTCTGATCCAGCTGGGCGACCAAATATGTCACGTAAGGACAGCGGGAACAGTGGTGTTGGGATCGGGAGTGTTTGAGGAACAGCTCTGCAGGAGAAGGTGACACCCAGGGGTCGAACGTTCGAATACTGCCACACAAACTGCTGACCAAACTGTGACTGTGCCATCATGGATACTTGTAATCAAAGAAGACATAAATATCAAGTCTGTTTTATTTTATTTTACACCCTCTGTCCTTACACACTGATTTGCTTTTTTGCGCTGTTTTGTTTCGCTCCCTCGAGGTGTCATTTAAACTGGCAACATAAACCCCCTCAGTGGTGAACCATGAGGGAATGGAGCCCACAGTTGGAGGCTTTGATTGGACCTGTTTGAAGATGATAGCAGCAAATGGCAACAGCAGAGAAAGAAACCATCCATTTATGTAGACCAATGAGCAAACAAATAACTACGAATGATCATCCAGGACATGACGCCACTCGACCTCTGATCTTCTGGCTGAATGAGCTCATTGTCCTCGCTTCATTTACAAAACATTTCATGTGTTTATCTTCTTTAGCGTGGATTGCAAAGTACTTTAAGAAGCAATTATGAGACTATGAGATTATGAGAAAAAGTGTAAAGATAGTAGCAGTTGAATAATGCCAAAAAGTAAGTCTTTAAAATAAGTTTTAGCAAGTCAGGTCACAGTTTTTTTTGGAAGCCCTGAGGGGCAAGTGAGCACACTTTTTTTTCCTAGTGATCCATTTTCTAAGTCTCATTGAAACTGTTTTCTCTGCTGTGTTTATGACTTGAGAACTGGTGAAAAAAAGGTTTTGCCAGGATAATCTTTCTAAACTCTGTATATATATATATATATATATATATATATATATATATATATATATATACATTTCCAGCAGTGTTCAACTCAGAGTTCCAGTGTGGATCGAGTCTTATATTTAAGCTGTCATCGATGAAACATACAAAAACGGGATATTGAGGTAGAGGCTGTTTTGTTTAATGGTTGATTTACATTTTATTGCAAATGTGTAAAAGACCCAGAAGCAGTACATCCTCACTCAGGGTCCCTACGGAAGCCCTGAAGGGCAAGTGACAGAATTATTTTCTCTGGTGATCCATTTTATAAGTCTGAAAATTGTTTTTCTTGTGTGGAACAGTGAAGGAAAAAAAAACCTTACAATTTCTTTTTCTCCTGTCAAAACTTTTTTTTCCACTTTGTTTAAAAAATGGGAGTAGAATTAATAGGTTTCATGAATGAAATTTTTCTTTTTCCACTTGGTTTCACACAAGAAAAACAATGTTGAAACTGAGAAAGAAACGGGAGAGAAAAACAATTTCAATCAGACTTATAAAATGGATCACCAGAGAAAGGAATTTTGTCACTTGCCCCTCAGGGCTTCTGTAGGGACCCTGAGTGAGGATGTACTACTTCTGGGTCTTTTACACATTTGCAATAAAATGTTACTCAACCATTTAACACAACAGCCTCTACCTCAATATCCCATTTGTGTATGTTTCATCGATGAAAGATGGCTTTAAACATAAGACTCGAGCCACACTGGAACCCCGAGTTGAACACTGCTGGAGATGTTTGGTAGCTCAGTCCAAAAAAAAGTTTTGTGTATATTTTTTTCTAGAACAGAAAACAGTGAGTCATCAAAGTTTTGAGTCCTACAGAGCTCTCTCAGTTCAACCTGATCAGTAGGCTCCTCCTAAATAGGAAGGCTGAGGGCTTGTAACCACATAGGGGGCCACATTAATTGCTCTGACAGCATCCTGCTCCTGGCCGAGGAAAGCATCATTAGGATGGACGGCAGCGCTGCTGAAAGCCAACATTTGTGTATTCTGATGACCTCAGGTTAAAGATTTTAAAGGTTGGATATGATTTATAGATTATGCAGTTTGTTTATGGCACTGTTAGAAGAAAACTGACAGTACAGTAGGAGTCCATTATTAGTGTGTTTATTATGTTAGAATCATTTTGGTTCAATCTACAGTTCCAACACTGATTACTGATTTTCACTATAGTGCACTTGACCCTTAACATAACTGGACAATGTTTAAATATTTGCTATTAGCTTCAGTAGATAAGTTACAAGATACTGAGAGGTGATAAATGACAGCACACACCCTGCAATTATCATATAAAAACCCAAAAACAAGACACAAAGCAAGAAATAAATACAGACGTTGTTCAAAACATTCACATTTACAGTATTCTTCTTGGAATAGATGCACACAAAATATGAAACTGTATGAAAACTGTTTTACTTCATTGTTTTTTTTCCCCTTTAACAGTAAATCAATCTGCGCTCTTGGCAGGTCTGGTCAAGTTAAACTAATGGAGATGAATGGAGGGGGAGCTTTAAAGCTTTGGGGGAAAGCTCTTATAGTTGACACAGTTCAACTACTAACTCATGAGACATCACACAATCAGTGCCCGACTGCACGAAACAGAAAAAATAAACCAACATATCCCTACTCAAGAGAATCACAGAGTCTTTCAAAACCTCACCCAGGCACAGTAAAATCATTTCCTCCTCAGATATGACAAATGGCCAACAATCAAATGTAGCTGGTGCAGATTTACTACATTTTAACGCCAACAACAACAATTTATATTATTTTCAGATGATCATTATATTAGATTTATGTCATTAATGGAACAAACAAACAAAACAAAGAAGCAGAACATCCAGTCAGGCACTGCAAATACCCTGAAGTGAAATAATATACAGAAAACACACGGGCTGGAATGATTTATAATGGTGTGACAAATAAACCAAATCTTATCAGGGGGCACATTCAATCATGTGACGAAGTTTAAACCACTACAGACTGTTCTTGGATCTGTATTTAGGACGTATTTACCACAAAACTTAACATACCTATCAAATTTAGCAGCTCATTAATGTTCACTCATTTGCTTTCTTTTTATAATCCCAAGGAGGAAGTCGTATCGGACTCTGACCACATGGTCATGCTACACTTTACACATTACAGTGAGTTCTTGTATCTGAAGTCTGAAAATCATACTCAAGATCTGTCCCTCATGGTCGCTGAAGCTACTGAAACTGTTGTGGTTGTGGAAATTTTGCAGGAAAACTTCATAAGCGGCAAGTTTGTCCAATGAAAATGTGACATGCATTACATCTACTGTATGCATCGAGTAACTGCAGCATGCTCGCGTGAATGTTTTAGTATTTATGTCCATCAGCACGACACAAGGTGCAGTTTGTGTTTCTGACCACATAAGGATAGTAGATTAACAGATAATTAGCATTTGGCTAACATATTTGCTTTAAACTCATGTATACAGTTGCTCTACTTCTGTATGTACTGTACAGCTCCATGAACACACCACAACATGAACGCTGTAAACTGGAAATGAAGACATTCTAACGCTGAGCTCCACTGTGGGAGTTTCCTCTGTTGGGAGTGTCTGTTTCTGTGGCTGGTTGATAGGTTCAGGGTCTGCTCCGGTCATCAGTCTATCTCTTGGGTCTGTCAATGTCGTCGATGGCCGCCAGAAGTTTCTGACGAGCCTTCTTGTTTATATGAGAGCCCAGACAAACATTCACCAAGTTGGCTAGCTGCTTCATGGAGTACTCCTGCACAAAGACACGAGTCGGTCAGCAAAAGAAGAAATGCAGACGGAAAACAAAATGACTGATTAAATAAAACTTTATTTTCAGTGCTTCCTTGTCTCACCCTGTGATTCTTGATAAACTGCTCCATGTCATTCTCCGTCAGGTAATAGGCCTTGATGTAAGTCTCGACGAACTCTTTATCAGGGATGGGTCGCAGGTCGGTCAGCTTCTCCAGCTTCATGAGGAACTGTTGGAAGTCCAGCTGCATCAGGGCCCGGCCCTCGTTGCTGCATTTCTTCACGTTAGCATAGCTACAGTAGAGGACAAAACAGTAGAGGGGAACAGAGGAGATTAGCGTTGCGCAAATTATTCATGTTAGGACATTACTGGAAAGTATGGAGGCAAATTGCTGCCATGCCAGAGAAAGAAAAAGGTGGTGAGTTTGTATTTCGTAATAACATCCTGCATGGTATGTTTTTAAAAACAAGTGTCAAATCTTTTTATTGATAAAAATCACAAGAGTTATATTTCAATAAATGTACTATTTGTATGTATGATACCTATAATAGTTAAATTTGCATGTCACACATTTCATTTAAGCCTATAATGTAGCATAGACAGAGCAGTCTACATTAACTTTATGTGTTTTCCTTTGTATTTTATGTATGATACCTTGTTTGTGTTACATGTTATTTATGGTTTTATATTTTTGGTCCCTGCATGTGTTGGACTAAATGTGTGTTTTTTATGGTTTGTTTTACCTGCCTTTCCTTTTGTCTTATTTCGTGAATATTAAAGTAAATAACGTGTTTATGAGAGAATCAATAAAAGGTTTAGGAGAAGGACATTTTACTACACACACATTCCATTCAAACATCACATACTATCTTTTCCTGGAGTAAATAAAGTGCTTGTATCTTAACATATGCCTTACAATGAACTATTCATATTATTTTGTTTTTGTTTGTTTGTTTTAATGTGATGTCTTTAACATATTCATATATTCTGGAGAGGACATTTGTTGTTTTTAATGTGTACAAATAGGTTATATTATAAAAAAACATACAACTAAAAATGAAAGAAGAAAATGTATGTAAGATATTTATTTTAGACCTTATGTGTGTGTCTGTGTGTGTCCTCTATTAAACATGGTGTCGTAATGGTCCACACAGCTGTCAGTAAACGTGTGTGTGGGCCAGAGTACACATATATTTCAGTGTGTGTTTGTGTTTGTTATGAGTGTGTTTGTGTTTGTTATGAATGTGTTTGGCAGAGGGAACCGTTGTCCACTGGCGGGGTCAGTGTGTGTGTGTGTGTGTGACATCTCTCGTGCATTAACACACCACACAGACAGGTCTGCTCTCTGCAAACTCTGTCTCACACTTCAGCTTTTCTCTCCTCTGTTTCCATTTTCTGCCTCACACTCTCTCTCTCTTTCATCACCTCTGTCATCCACTCCCTCTCTTTTTTGCCTGTCGGGCCTGCCAGAGTTCGGTGCTGAGTGTTTGAGCTTCGCCTCAAAATGCTAACGGAGCCATTTCTGCGACTCTCTAAGGGGAGACGAGCGCTGGACAGAGAAATTGAATAACAGGCTGAGCGAGTCGGAGTACAAACAAACAAATATGACCACTACATCTTGGCGCGCCAGAGGGGTGGGAGATTTGTGTGTGTGTGTGTGTGTGTGTGTGTGTTCGGAGGGAGAGCAAAGAAGAAAGGCTGCAACAGCGGCTTAAATTTGCACAGCATTGCAGTCGTAAAGGGCAATTTGTGCGTTGGAAAGAGTTCAAAAGTTCTCTTACGCAACGGGAAGAAAAGTGCTCAGCAAATGTGTTGGGAGCTAAATACGCTCCCTTTTCTCAGTGGGTAAGGGGCAGGTCTTCCACCTATGCTAAATGTCCAGTGTTCTCGTTACTTCTTAAAACACAAGCAAAAAACCCACTTAACAAACTTTTGTTTTTGACCTTAACCATTTCCTGCGCTTTTACAACCCCACCTACACTCTCACTTGCCTTCAACAGGGAGACAATTTCTTGTTCCCAATCAAATCTGTGTTACCTCACGATAATCGGCAGCTGTTAGCGTCTCCCTTCATCACTGACCGTCTGATCAGATTTTATTTTATTTTTTTAAATCACACCTTCCTTCTAAAAACCCATTTCGCACATTCACTCAACACACTGAGTGAGGAAACGGCAGGGATGCAGGTGCTGAGAAAAAAAAAAACGCTCTGTCGCTCTGTCACTTATCACAACCCACATCTCCGGCTTACAAGGGAGAAAGTGGAAAAATGCATTACAATTGATGTGTCAAGAGCGTTTTACGGTTTGCACAAGGACTGTGTCATGTGATTCCCTGATGGGCGTTTGGTGAAGCTGGAGAGATGCGACACCGATGGTTTGCCAGCGTGAGGAGGGATGGAGATGGCAGGAATTTAGAGTGGTTTTCTGAGGGGATTACTCCAGAACTTGGCAACAGAGTCCTCAGATTTCTCATGTATTGTAGGTTCGTCATGCTCAGGGAAGAATCTTTCTTTTATGAATTTATGATGTGCAGATGTTCACACTGAGGGATAAAGAGACCCAAAAGAGGTGAAAAGATTCCACTTGGCCTTGATCAGTGTCTTCCCTGAAAGGATGCAATGGATGAGAGTGGAGGGGGGGGGTGCCTCAGATCCCTGTGATGCAGTAACTCACGCATGCTGTTGGTACGTGTACACAACACAAGCTTAGGGACGGCATTTACAACTCTGGGAGATCTTTTCAAGCCAAAATACACCATCCCACAGGTCAGCACTGTATTTAGCATGGTTATGTTACTGTTGGAAATAATTCATGATTCTAATCTGATTCATTTCAGCAGTCTTTGTGTTTTGTGCACATTTCCTTCCTCCTTGCAGCACAATATCAGGCAGTATCAACTTGAGTAGTGTTAAATTGCTTCCTGAATAGCTGCTAAAAGATATCCTAAATAAATATTTTATACACAAAAGCTTACTGCTGACAGAGGATTTTACTATACTGAAAAACTATCAATAATTTATAGTTGTATTCAATGGTTTTGGGTCTATATTTAAGAAAAAAAAGTATGTAATCAGGTAGGGGCTGCTATCCACCATGATTAAAATATATTTCAACACTGTACAAATGCATTTATAACAAAGATGTTTACAATACATTTGACCCTCAGACCTTTTACTGCTTGAATTTGTGACAACAGTCCTGCTCAAACATGAATATGTACATGTATTTGTAGATATAAAGAGATGGATGTTACTTGCGTGGGCCAGCCTGGTGTGACAAAATCAACCAAGGGCAAACTGCAGTCTGGACTATCCAGTCTGACACTTTAAGTGCTCTTAGCCGGAAACAAAAAGAAATGCACAAAGTGTCCTAAACAAAACTGACACAAAGTGTGCAGTCCATCTTGCTCAGGTAAAGTTACAGGAACTGCAGTCAAACTTGTTCCAACTCCTTCTGCTTCTAAATCTTACTAAAATCTATAAAAAATAAATAAAAAATCCATTTACTATACAGGTAAAACACATTATTCCCCTTTTCTCAATATTAATATTGATATTTGATTTTGTTGCCTAGTCCTAGCATTTACTATGAAGTGCTATTGTTGTCTTTTTCTGGTTTTAAAGGCTGCATTACAGTAAAGTGATAAAGTTTTCTGAACTTATCAGACTGTGTGTGTGTGTGTGTGTGTGTGTGTGTGTGTGTGTGTGTGCGTGTATATATATATATATATATATATATATATTCAATATTATATTGAGGCCATATCACCCAGCCTTAGGCTGCACACATCCCCTTGATGCTGAAGGGGTTTTATATGACTCCTTACCCTTCTACAAGAGTCCTGTTAGCCAGGCGGATGCAGTGCTCCCACAGGACGTTGGACACAGGCAGAGGGATGCGCACATGTCTGGAAACATCTCCCAGCCGCTTGTTAAATTGCTCAAACTCCTGGGAAGGTGGAAGACAAAGCACAGGAGAACCCATTCATGAGTTAACTAGAGGATAACAAAAAAGTGGCAGAAATAAATGATGTTCAGGAGGTGGACTTTTTCAAATTGGTTTCTTTGAAACTTGTTTTATTAAGACATATCCATAATATCTAAAGGTAAACACATTTATCAGCCGCAGGCAAAAACAGGAAACAAGCCACGATGGGACCAGTGCAACTTTGGTTTTCCCAAGTGGAAGATAAACAACATGAAAGTCTTTATGTAAAACAACATTAATGTATTTCCTCTGACTTGCTCTCAGCTACTCTGTGTTGCTGGATGATGCCCAACATCCCCAAATCTGCATGGAGAAGCTGAGTTAGGAGTTAGAAAAATACCTTATACTGTGAACTGCACAACCCAATTATTTACAGTCTGCAGAACAAACTGCACCCGGTATCTTTATCAATCTCTTTTTATACATACTTTGGTATGTATAGTGGTGGTATAAGTAAATCAGATCAATGAGGCTAAATGATTTTTTCCCTGGAGTAAGCAGCACAGTAAGACATACTGTTATTGTAATGCAACTCTACTTTAACTAAACAAGTTCAATGATTTTACAGTCTGGAATGATGGACACAACATCCTGATGGACTCAACAGACAGGGGAAGGAAATATGAATCCACCAAACCACAAATCATGAGTTACAACAAATCAATTGAACGCTGCTGAATACTTCACTGAGAACATCCAAACCAGATTCTTTCATTTACTTCTTCAGCTCTCACAGTCATCCATACAGCCTATGGGTTCCTTTAATTTATGGCTTTTGACACCTTTTGTAATGAATAATAGATTCATTGTCAACCATGAAATTAATTGACCACTATTTTAATAATCGATCGATCCATTTGAACACTTTTTTAAGAAAACAGAATTAGCTGATTCTGGATCTCAAATGTCGTAGTAGTAGAAGAGGAAGACGAAGAAGGAAAAAAAGAAGAAGAGGAAGTAGTAGAAGAAGAAGAAGAAGAAGAAGAAGAAGAAGAAGAAGACGAAGACGAAGACGAAGACGAAGAAGAGGACAAAGAAGAAGACGAAAAAAGACGAAGACGGCGTAGAAGAAGAACAAGAACAAGAACAAGTCAGCTCTGCTGTGCAGATTGATGCAACTTGCTTGTAGCCATTAAATCTCAAGAAGGGGTTTGAGTTCTGCCAAACATCTGAAATGCACTCACTGCACTCTGTTCAATTATGGATGATATTATACAATTATGATATTATGTTGCTGTGTATAGGGAACAAATTGAACTACATAAGGACTGTACATAAATATGATGGATGTATCTCAGGAGGTGTGTTTGCAAATATATGCCTGACGTCTTTAATTCACACTGCATCTCCTTAAAAAATGAACCTGGATTTTAAGGCGTACACAACTGCCATTCATTTTGCAGCCAAGAATGAAATGGCATTCATTCACAAACAAGTCCCACAATAGTTTCTGACTCTAGCATTTTGTCAATGAAGTCATTCTAAGGGCTGCCGCATTTCCTTGCCACTTTATATGCAAATCAATGCCATTGTTGAATGCCAGTGATCAACTGAATTCATGAATAAAATATTCTCCTGACTGCAGTGCACAATATGTAGCACAGTATTTTAAATCAATGCACATATGCATTATGAGTGTCTGACAAGTTGGCAGAGGAGGCTATTAGAGCCTGATGGGGAAAAGTACATGGAAGTTGTAATTTGCATCATGTCAGTCCATCAGCTGGGACATTTTGACACGGTTCGGCATTTAAACCAGGCCAGTGAGACGCACATTTTCAACTTAGGGAGTTTAGCTCATAAGCTAAATTAGTTAGAATAAACTGTCGAGCTGCAAACAAAGATCAAGTCTTTTCAGGAATTCCAAAGGTGAGTTTCGTTTTTCAGAAGCAGATAACTTTGAGCTATGACTGGATGTGTAGAAATGTATCAATCTAATCCAACAACATCTGTGTTTTAAAGTGTGATGTAATTAACAGCTTTCTAAGACATGCTGATGCATACATGGGGATTTGTTTTGCTTTGCTCCTCGTCTGTTCAGGATTTCACACCGCAGCAAGCACCTGAGACCTCTCTGCCTCTGTCTAGTGCTGCGTGTCCTTCCAGCCCATGCAAAATGTATGACTGGATAAGTGGCCAGCGTGCATAAAGAGACACACTTAGTGGAAAACTTCCACTTCCAAAAATATGTCTGCAACCAGCGGGCGCACGACTTTAACAAAGCTGAAACTTCAGGAGAGATCTGCATTCAACTCTTGACAGCTCAACTATGTTCTAAATTATTCAGCTCATCCCAAATAATTGATATTGAATCATGAATTTAAACTCAAGAGAGGCAAAAAAAGAACTTTAAGTGGGATAAAGGGTAATGTTTTATGTAGATGGCACGGATGTTAAAACAATGTATTTCACAAGTACAACAAAAAAAAAACGTGAGGAAAATCTGTGCTAGATTAAAGTAAGTCTATTTCAGCTGCTTTCTGTGTGTACTACTTTTTAATAATGTGGATATTACATGCCATGAGAGGGCTGCGGTGGACAGGATAGTTAGTATTTGATTGGTACAATTCTGAACTTATCCTCAATGTATAATACACTGCAACAGCAAAAAGGGATACCAATCGTCTTGGTATTATCATTTATATTCAACTGACAAAGAGTTTTAGTGGCATAGATGATGCAACAGTCTAAATGACGGGATGTTTGCATATTATCTCTACAAAATGTGAGGAAAAAATGTCACAGTGAAGTCTCCATCCTTGTCTTAATGCAACACAAATTAGGATTAAATATGCAGCACTGCACACTTATTACAACCCTGGATAATACATTAGCTATAAACATTAAAAAACTTGATAATATTTCACTGCCCCAGAGATGAAAAAAATGCAATTAATGTTGCTTCACTGACTCCATTTCCATCGTCTTCAAAATCAAAAGAGTGGCAAATCAGTTTCTAACTATCAATAAACCACACAGCTCCAGAACAGCACATCACATGTTGCATGGAAAGTCACCAATACATTTCTATGCAGCGTTACCTTTAACAGGACGTCCACATAAACATTATGCTGCGACATTATCTCCCTTATGTCCCATTTGACTCCAGCCATCAGGAGCAACATTTGTTCGTAGTCGATGGCCTTGGCTGCAACAATCCAGTATATTGGTTTTCGAAGCTCACTGGCTGTAGACACCGTCTGAGAGAACAAAGGGAGAATAAATGTTTGTATGTTCTGGAACGTTACATAAGCAGTGAACAGCCATGAAGCAGACAAGAAGTCAGGTTCTCTTCTGAGATAAACATGCTGTGCAGGTAACATGACGTCATCGCTTGCACAATATTTCCTGGAGTGAAATTGTAGGACGTGACATTCATTTAATGTTTGGGGAAAACAGACCTGTCTGTGTACCTAACATTTCAAATGTCAAGCAAAAAAAAAGAAAGAAAAGAAAATACTGGGAGAGAGCTGCCTGCGTAGTTATGAGTGACAGACAATTTTCTGAACAGTTAGGAGAGAGAGTTTTAAAAAGAAAAGTAAACGGCAGAGTGATGGTTACCAAGTACGGAGTGGATGCAACGGGAGTATTTTTTCAGAGCACTTCAAATAAAAGATACTTTGCTCGTCTCACTGGATGTTTTAATTAATGCACAATGACTTCGAAAGATATGCGGATATTCGATTAAAATTAAGCTTCAGAAGTACATAACAAGCTTGCAAAGTAATCGACTCATACATTGGTAATTATACTCAACTGGGCTCTTACACAATACATGTGGTAGTAGGTTATACACAGATTATTAACAGCGATTCGTACAAATTTTGATTGTATGACACACTGACCATAGTCAGATGTTTGGTACAACCCTGCCTTTAGCTGACAGTGATGGCATGATTATCAGATCCTGTAATTGCATAGACTTTAGAGAGAAGGTGCAAGAATACCTGGGAATAAAACTGTTGCAGGAAGGGCTTCTTGGCTGCTGGCATCATCGTGTCCAGGTGGGACTGGAGGGATTCAAACTGCTCAGCCAGAAACACACTGAAAAAAAAAAACCCAGAAACAGCCATTTAATACAGGGCGGTGGGAGCATGTGGTCTGGCGCTGCACACGGCAATTAAAGTAACATCAGCTTTAGTTAATAATCACTACAAAAACGAGACATGATAATTTTGTCTTTGAGATTCTGCGTGAGGGCTTTGAATTGGAACAACTAACAATTAGAGATTGTCTTCATCACAAAACAACACCTTACATCTTTATGCCAGACAGATTACTTGATCCGTTAAGCTTCTAATATTAAAGCAACATACTTGACAGGAAAGAGAAACCACGAGGTGAAGTCTTTGATTCCTTTAGATGTTACCTATGTTAATTTGATCATGTGAATGGAGAAGAAATGCTGCACAACCTGGAGGCATGTATGTACATTCATTACCCTCTGGGCATTTTCTGTTGCACTTGTCCATTCTCCACAGTTGCTGCCATCTAATTTCTCCCTTGTGGGCATTACAGATTAATGCAATAAATAATTAATATGAACCGACTCCAGTGCTGTCACAACATAAATTGTCCCTCGACTCTTTGGACATGGCGCACTTTGTCAAAACCAGTTTGAAATCTTCATTTCTCACCTCACAAGGCAAATTATCATTCATGTCCAATGAATCAGGCAGCAGTTTTCAAAAAACACAGTCTTTGAAAAACACAGAGGCCAAGTCAAAATAGCAGAAAAATAAATACAAAACAAAAAAAAATCAATGCTGACAGAAGTAATACCCTGATTCCTCTGTGAATCGAGCTCTGACTAAATAAAGACCTTCTGACTCGGGCTGATCGATGGCTCTCAAGTGTCACACTAAATTACGAAATAAAGGGAGCAAGTCTGAGTGGACTGAAGTTCAGGGTTGTGTCCGGAGTTTAACAAAGCATGACTGCTGCAATACAGCACGGCTCACAAACTGACTTCTTTACAGATCCAGGTCGAAAACAACACAAATGATGAGACGGTTGACTTTGAGAGAAGAAAACGAGTTAACAGGACCAAACCTTGTGCTCCATGAGTGCCCACCACATTCTGTACAGCCCCTTGAAACCAAATTTTGTTTGAAGTCAACAATAGAGTCACTGGGAGTGAAAACGACACCATCGCTCTGAGCATCTATCCTCCTGTTCCTCTATCAGCCGATACGATCTGGGAGTCATGATGGTATGGTAACATTTTTGATAAAGAGTAGTTTTCACAAGGACATTTCACACTTGTCTTTTCTGGACAAACAATATAATGGCGACCCTGTTTCTACACTACTATAACATATATCTTTTGTATTCCCTTACGAGTTATTGGCTGACATAACCCTTTCATGATTACAATTTCACATGTGAATTCAATATTTTCATATGTGTTTGTCTACTTTGACATGTGAACTAAAATTTTAACATGTAGAAAAAAACTGTCAACTGTATAGTTTCATAAGTTTCACACGTGAAATTACAGTACAATCAAATGTGATTAGCTTTCTTTCACATGTGGATTTAGAATTTCCACATGTGGAAACAAAACATGGCACTTGAAATCAGAGGATATTTGCTCCTTCCCATGTGAATTCTACATTTTCACATCAACCCGGTATTTTCACTTGTGAACTGAAATTGTAACCTATGAAAATAAAATAACAAATTTTTACATATATAAATGAAAATATAGTTCCTCATGTGAATTACATACTCATGAGCAACATTTTATAATAACCATGACTAATAAATGGTTAACTTATAGTTAATTAAACTAATAAATGAAATGTTTTATAAATAATTTATTAACCAACTGTTTATTGTTAAGTAATGCTTTGTTAATGGTTAGTTAGTACCATGCAAGTCATCTATAAACATTATTTGGACACTTATGACTGATGCTTATAAACCTTTACAAATGCTTGAAAAATGGTTTATAAAGCAAGTCATTCTTTATTAACAGTGAAATAACTATTAACTAAAGTTTAATTACCTAAACATTTACCATTCATTCATGATGTTTGTTATACACGGGTACCAAAATAATACATCTTAATTGATATTTTATAGTCAGTTTTTATTCAAATTAGAAAATATATGTTCATTATGAATTTTAAAAGGGAGGATTATATGATTATAAAGAATGTAAGTAACAGTTATAGCTTAATCAATCAACAGCTGTTTTCTCCACATTTCTTTTCCCACTATTTATGACCATAAAAAGCTGAAGTCAGTATTTTTTAAAACTACAATCTAAAAAGACTAAAAATCTGAAAATCATGAGCTGTAGGTAAGGTGTAAGCAATTTTCAATCCCAGCATGGCTGATTTACCTAATACCAGTAATTAAGATATTTGAGTTCAAGAGCTGGCTACGCTGATGCTCCACAAACAGACCATCTGTAATGATGCTGCATGGCAGTGAAAACTGGAAACTCCAGCAGAAATCTTAATATTAAAAGCAGGACTGAATATTAATAAGAGCTGTCCGGTTAACACAGAAAGTGAGAGCTCTGCACTGAACACAGCCAGCACCCCGTACATGAGCCCAGTGGACATTTGTTCTTTTCGTGGAGCAGAGAAAATCACATTAAGGTTAGCTGGAACAGCTTGTGTTTACCTCGGCAACATAGTGCAGTACTGGGGATAAGAGCACATCCTGCAGTTCACACTTATCTGATCACACTTCTATAAATAAGAAAGCTGAACAACAGCGAGAGAGGTAAACAACAGCGAGAGGGGCATCTTAAACAGCTCTAATCTTTCCTCTTTTTGATCGGATGATGTTTAAAAACGGCATATGCTGAAGATGTCAGAAGTTCTCACAATACACAGTAAGGTGAGCTGCCTTTTCTAATAACATCTTTTCAAACGGAAAATCTTTTCATGCTGTTCTGACCTGAATAAAGTCTGTCTCCTTTCACCCCAGGGAATCTTTTCCTTTCAAACTTTACCCAAGAAACATCTTCACCTCCACACTTTAGCTCTTTCACTTTCATTATTCTTCGGAGCTTGTTCCCTGCCCATGATACATGAAAAATCTTTGTGTGAGAGAGTGTGAGCCTATTCAGCATCTTTGCAGCAGTGTCATCTGCGCCTTTCGGTTCCAGACTTTATTCATAAGGCTGTTGTACACTGCAGACTTTACGGGGACCAAGAGTTGTCAGCACTGACAATAGTTGGGCTTCATTATGTAATTATGGATGTATGTAACAGACAAAGATAGAGTGGAAGAATAACCACACAGACAAAGAAAGAAATTCTATTTAGGGCTAAAAGTCTCACTTTCTATTTCAATAATCCTTTTTTTTTATCTTTCTTAATTTAAGCTTTATTGATGTGAACGTTGAAAACAATGATGCCACACAAACACATGCTGCACGTAGCACAAATCTTTGATGGCCAGACTGTGTATCAATGCCTGATGAGATTATGAGCACCTTGAGGCGAGGCAGTGAGCCAGAACCAGCTCCTTAACTTGATCAGAGAAAACGCTTTGATGAACATAACTGCCAAGTTACATCACGCTGCCTGGACACACAAGTGACGACATGAAACAAGCCATGCTGTCATAATCTTTTCCCCCCATATCACACTGATAAATACCAATACCACTGTGTAAGTACTTTTATTATTGCATACTTTATGATTATGTATCAAGACAAAGTTATTTGTTTTTATTTAGTTTTTTACTGGAGTGTAGAGAGTACTCACAGAGACTCAGTCGCCACCACCCTCTGTGCCAGCCCGTAGAGAGTCCCACTGTTGGTGAGGACCACCATTTGGCTGAGATGGGGGCTGGGCACCTTCTCCTTCCTGTCCTCTGCTGGGCCGTGGACACCTGCGTTCTCCCCCACTGCCTCCTGAAAGACAAAGAGGAAGACGGGCAAGTCATCAAGCAGACTGAAAAACGTACATTCAGTTCATTTTTGCCTTTTCAGTTTTCAGAGACAGTTAGTAATTTGGGAATGAAGCATGAAATGGTTCAACTTTGATACCTGATTGCGTGGGTTGCTCAATCTGTTTCCAAGTTAATTTACTTTACTTTAATTTTATTTTAATTTAATTTCCAAGTTCCAATGATTATTATCATTAGAAGCATTAGAGACGTGCAATAACCAGGGATCAGAGGTAGCAATGGATAAAAAACTGAATTCTCTATATTCTTCTTTATTATATATAAAACTGCTGCTGTGGAAGAACTTTGTCCATCTGCTACTGTAACAGTTAACCTGACATAACAAATGTTTCACTTGCAAAACGAAGACAAAATGTAGATGTATGCTGGAAGGTAAGCCTAATCTGAAATTCAATCAACCTTGTGGAACTCGGGTTACATCCAAAGCACACACACTCTCAAATTCTGCTGACCGAACACTCCTCAACAGCAAGCATTTATCTTCCTTTTCATATTTTCCACTACACCTCTCCATCCAGCGGCCCTTTTATCCCTTCATTTGAAAAACAATTGAAATAGAAAAAGAAAGATTTCAACCTGAACCCCCTCGCATCAATCACAGTAATCTATATCATATACATAGAGAGCCATTGAGATTCGAAACAGGAGGGCAGATCATATTAGTTTCTATAAGGCGTGTCTAGATGACATGATGTATCACATTGGCATGTAGAGCTCTGTGGCTGTAAAGCCCCCTGAAACAGCCTCTGGCAGATCAATAGCAATCACACAGGTAATGAACGAATGGGAGCTGTTAATGTTGTACCACATCATCCACTTATATGCTGCACTCCTGTGCAATCTGGGTCTAATATCATGTACGCGCACCATTATTCCACACCACCAGTGGACCGCTTTTAGTGCTGGGACTGCACCAAGTACAGATGAGCTATTTTAGAATAAGAAAGTATGTAAATCAAAGCAAATGGTTACATCACTTCTAATTAATCTGAAAAACTGACAAGAACATTCATACAACATCAAAACTAGTGTGATAAAGGGCCTTTATGTCATCCGTTTATCATCACAGAAAACTAGAGAGAAAGCTAAAAATTGGCAAAGTCTGCTGTAAAACAGGCAGTGATGTTGTGAGAGGATGACTTCTTATGCTGCTCCAACACCAATCTATCCACTAAAATAAGAAATATAAACAGCAAACAGAACAAAAATGCACAGTTTGCAGCCCCGCTGACAATTTATGGTTCGGACCTGCTCGACTGATAGCGCCTCCTCCCATGTGAAAACTGCAACCTTTCCAAATCCGCCAAGTTATCTCTCTGCATTCGATCAAACCTTCACTGTTGCAGAAACCATTATCAGTCTGAAATAAAATTTTATCACATTTAGAAGATTAACGCTTGAATTATATTACGTTGACTGTACAGCAGAGGGAATCTAATGGCTTCCCTATGCAGGGTGTAATTTATCTCTCCCAGGAATGGCTCTCAGTAAATATAAACCCTGTTACTATTTAAATAATTATCATGAATAAAATAAACTATTGGATGGAATGAAACTCCACAGCACAGACGGTAAAATCAAATATCATGAGCCTTAATTAATAAGTGTTGTTTTTTTTTTTTTTTACATCTTAAACCAGAATTCATATCCGAACACAGTCTGAATCAATAGCAGCAAACTTCAAGAACTGAACTGAAAGGACAGGACGAAGAGTATAAATTGATCTTTTGTCCACGGCAGACTTTCTCTCCTCTGGCACGAGGTTGCAGAGTCCTTATCTGCGCTAAAACATCCACACTCTGAGCTTTATATAGACGAGTCTCCTGGAAGTGCAGTAATTCTAAACTCAGGGAGAACAATTGAAGCTCCAAATCAAAAAAATGCATTTTGTTGGTTTAAAAACATATTTATGTAACGATTAAAATGATAAACAAGGACAGTCCTCAACACTTCACCGCACATAAACATGACAAACATGCAGCGGTTATGGACTCAATCCAGAAAGGCCATTACTACCCACATTCAATTGTGACAAATGATTTAAGATTTGGATCATGATAAAAAAAAAACAATTGTTTAACTGCAGCGGCTGGTAGCAATTTGTTGACCGACCGAAACAGACACAAAAGCACAAAAAATACACAATGTAAGCAGGAAATTCTTGCATTTTTTCTTGTTTGTGTAATTCTAGTAATAATAGTTTAATTCAACATATGAAAAGAGTGGTGCTACAACTTTGGTCAAAACATGCAGCTGCACTCACAAATATATCATTCTTTTTACTTTCTGGTATTTAGCCATTCAAAATTCAAGTCTTTGACTGGTTTCTCCTCTTTGCTGCTGCTCGGGGACAATATGTTTGCAGGGGGTAGAAAAAGAAGCATGCAGAGAAATGCCTCTTCATTTGCAAGTGCACCCCGAGGAAGAGTTTTAATATGCCATTAATATGTACATGGTTGCTTTGAGTATTCTGTATTTGAACATGGCTTACAAGTTATGAAAAAGTCATCTTCAACAACCACCAGCACTGCTGCTGAGCTCTCATTTACATGTCTGCTCTATCTAACATTACACTGTGTAAGCTTTAAGTCTGCTGTATCAAACTGACTTATCATTTCTGCATTATGAAAGTCATGCTTGTAGCTGTATATTCTGCTTCGACTTAATCAAAACAATTAAACTTTGGTTGCGTCGGTCTGACATTACAACAAAGTCGGGTTTGGTCTATTTTTAATCACTCCACATGAGGCGTGACCTTTCATTGACTGCGGCCCTGCAGCATAAACACTCTATGCAAAAAAAGAAGGGAAAAAAAGGAAAAGGAGGCTTCTGTCGGGAGAAAAGTCGAGTTTCTTTTCCAACTGTGTACAACTCTGCAGGGATTCTTCAGGTAAAAGCAATGGCTGCTTGAAGAAAAAACATCCATGACATTTAGGATTTTATGTAATCGCTTTTCCAACTCCGAGGTGGGGAGGTGAGTGCAAGAACAATTTTAGACGTGCTACAAGCTTTGGCAGTTTGTAACATCCTGAACAGAATTCATCACCCGTTTGTGGTGACACGCACACGTAATGTGTTTAGGGCAGCAACTAATGAATATTTTCATTGTCAATTAATCTTTCGATCAGTTTCTCTATTTATCGCTTGGTTGTTTGGTCTAAAAATGTCAGAAAATGGTGAGAAATATTGATCACTTTTGTTCAAAACCAAGATGACGTCATACACTGTCTACAGTTGTCCACAACCCAAAGATATTCAGTTTATTGCCATAGTAGAAAATATTCACACTCATGAAGCTGAAATCAGAGAATATGGAAATTTTTCTTTAAGAAAAATTACTCAAAATAATTAATCAAGTATCAAAATAGTCGGCCATTAATTCAAAATGACTAATCGATGAGTCGACTAATTGTTGCAGCTCTAATGTGATACAGCATCAGCCTTGAGCCATAACCTCATGTTTATTAGTTTATTAGATGCTTGATCTACTTACATACTCAAAATGGCAAACACGATTTTGATGGAATCACATTAACATAATTTCCCGTTGTTGTTGCCCTTTGGTGCCCCTGAATATTTAAATGATGTTTGGAGATAGGCATGCAAATCACATTTGATACAGGAGGCGTCTAACGTGTCAATGGATACAAATAGAATTTGAATGCTTCTGTCTGTTCTAATCTGCAAATAAACCTACAAAAGGCTCAAATTAGAAATGATTTAATTCCCACAAATGAGCGACTGAACTTCTCAGCTCAATTGTTTTCTTAACCCTGCGACAGTTATGACACAAGCACAGTAATCGTAGTGGTTGTTGGCAGACGTGCAGCAAAATGCAGCTGCTGGAAACCTCAGATTTATCAGGAAAAACAGGTAAGAATTTAACCTCATGTTTCTAAATATATCTTCACCTATAAAGATGACAGCTCTTCAATCATCAGTACAGTATCAACCTACTGTAATCAGTTGCATTGTAACATGTTGCTTATTTGACATCCTCAAAGATACGACTGCGAAAACAATTATGATTTCACTTTTATGACGACGCTCGATCAAAATGACGAACGACTCCAGGGAGATAAAAGAAGACTGACTCCATGCGGCTGCTGCGGTGCCAAGTACGTGCAAAAGAATGCCATATTGGACAAATTAAGCATCAGTGATAGATTTTTCAAAGTCATACAAGAGCCTGAAAAACTTTCCATATAGAATGACTTATAGTGAAGAGCTCATACATCTTTTGATTTACATCCTGCAGCTGCTGAAGATATTTAGAAGAGGCTCAAACCTCAACAGCAGTTTCTCTGCTGTCCCACTGAGATAAATAGTGAAATAGCTTTTCCATAGTGGAGTGTAGTAGATTTGTCATATAGACTGATGATTATTGTTCCGTGGTGATTTTGCAACATTTGTGACAATATGGCAACTGTTAGAACGACTACTGAACAATATCTGGCTGGCTGAGGGCATGCAATATTTAAAAATGCCTATATGTTTGTACATACAGTATCAATCTGTAATTACACTGTGTACTGTAGTAGCGCATACAAATATTCTAGTAAATTAAAGAATATAACTCACAGGAGTTTTGGAATTAGGAATATTGGAGCTAAAACTTTCTTTTCAGTCACTCTGAGACAAAAATTGTGAAAATTAAATCCACATTCTCGAGTTTCATCTTAATCAATGAGAGGATTTCCTGCTCTTCTCTTATAACTTTGGTTGAAGTAAGGAGACATTTGAAGACAACATCTTGAGGTCTGTTTTAAACCACATTTCACAAACAAAAACAAAGAAAATAAAAGATAATGTGGATCAATTCATAAAAGAAATAACTGTTTGTTGCAGTCCAAGAAAAATATCTGCCAACTGCTTTAAAGGCACTAAATCCTTCATACACCACCTACAATCATGCTCTAGTAAATACTCATTAGTTTAGGATTGACAAGCTGACATTAACATGTGACATTAAGTCCCTTATGGAGTCGATTCATTGTTAATGGTTTCCTGTTCACGACGTGGAAAAGAAAATAGAGGGAAAGAAATCAAATTTTAGACAAACGCAAAATGAACATGAATCCTGTATTAGCAGCTGTGAGACACTGCATTTAGTTTATTATTACAAGCATATGAATGATGTCCTGTGTTGAGAAAAAAAACAAGGTGTGTGCATTCAAGCATGGTAAAACAGTTCGACAATGAAATTCTCTCAGATTGCATTTGTTGCATTCCCCAGAGCCGTCTCAAAGTCAGAGCCAAAGGCTGAGCGGACACACTCTTCACTCAGCAGATATTCATAACACACAGTCAGAGGTGGCTTCCTTTCTATACGCCAGACATCAATTTGGCAGGTTATGGGTCGGAAAATATTCTTGTTTTTATTTCTCACTGTGAAGAGATTCACCTCAGAGTACTTATGTAAATGATCATCAACTCCTGACAGAGTTTAACACACACAGAGAACCTCAGACAGGGAGTGACCTCTGCAAAAATACATGAAATGAAGATAAAAAGGAATCATCATGTGTAAGCAGTGGAGTGAGCCATGGCAAACAATGAGAGAAAAATGACTGTATGGAAAGTAAGAATATTCCCATAATAGGTTGACAGGACCACTTGGTCTCTATAACTACATTAAGCACATCATCTACTATTAGGCTTAGAATAGAATAGAATGGAATAGATATACTTTATTGATCCCAAGCTGGGAAATTAAGGACGACGGGAGCTGCGGCTACACGCTGCCACCTGGAGCGGCGCCATCTCAGCTTATTAATATCACTAACTCATGTCTCACAAACAGTGTTGACTGCATGTTGGTATATGATAATAGTGAATCACATGATTAACATAAATTAAAGGTTAACTAAATTTAAACTTAAAACTAAAACTAGGTATGAAAAAACATTTCAGTCAAAAACTAGACTTCAGAATATGATACAGTGTGCTTATACAACCAAAATGAAATAAAAATATACTGGAAATGGTTTTAGTTTTTAGTCTGTGTCAATTTGGTACAACAAACATGAGGAGGCATTGTTGCGTATGTTTATTGAGACTGGGATGTCTCAAGGACTGTGAGGCCTTCAAAAAGTGTTGAACTAAAACTGAACCTTTTGAAAGAATAAAAACTATGAGCAAAACATAACCGAATAAAAAAAAATAATAATAATAATTAAAAACTAATGAAAAATACAAAACTATAATAGATCTGGCCCCATTTACAATAATTAAACATGCTATTACCGTGAACTGGCCGTTATTTTGAAATGTGATCAGCTTACTAAGATTCAGTAGCAACAGCTGATGAGGCTTATTTCATTCTGTGCTTTCAGTAGCACAATTTTAATCTATTTAGTTAAAAAATAACCAAAAATGTGAACCACATGTTTTGGTTTTGAAAAGGCTGATTATTCTAAAGACCAGCAGCACTGTTAGCAATTGAGGCCAAAAGTTAATTTCAAGCCCTGCAGGTAATAAACAAGGTTGGCATCCTCTAAGGAGGATTCACCGTAGGGAACACATTTGTTGAGAGGAACAGCAACAGTCCACTGATAAAAGATCCCAAATCAAGTTACTGACTGAAAAGAAGCCAGCAGGCCCGCTGAAAGCTGTGAAATGTCAGTGGTGCTTAAAAAATGGCCCTCAATTACAAAAATGTGGTTGCAATTTTATCCGCATTCTCTTCTAATTGCTTTACAGGAGAATAATTCAAGAGGCCTTATTCAAACAAGCTCCTTTAAATGAACTCACTGTACAGGAGCACATTGACGTTTAATTAGTGAATGTGAAGTATTTTCATCAAACAGTTTAAAAGTAATCTGCACAATTATGTCAATTATTTAATCAGGAAGGAGGTAGTAGGAGGTCGTCAGTGATAACAATAATTAAGATTTCTGTTGCACCGTTAGTTGAAGCAAATCTGCCCTCATTTATATTATTTGTTTGAGACAAAAGTAATGACATATTAATGTGTTATGTGTATTAATATAATATCAACACTATAATGTAGTAAATCTATTTAAAGATTGAAAGATTTACTTTTACTGACATTACTGTAACATTTTAATATTTTAGCCAATACAGCCTCCCAGACCAGCTTCAAATATAAGAAGTAACAGTGAAAGCACACACTTATTATCTACTGAAATACAGACATTAGTTACAACTTTACAACCCTAGCCAAGGAGCAGAGACAGCTACATTTTATGTAATATATGTAATATTCATTGCATGAATGATAATGCTAGTATTTTGTCTCCCATTTACTTACTGAGCAACGTGCTGTGTAGATAATCTTGTTTTTTAGTAATATGTAGATATTTGGGGCGTTAATTAGCCAGTAAAACTGCCCATAGCCCTTTAGCCTGTCTGAATGCTATTTTTAGTTATTTAATTGTTATTCATTTAAAAAATAGTGTTGACAAACAACAGTTTATCCATTCATCTAGTCAGGTTTTTACTTTTTTTAATTTTTATTTTTATTTCTTTTACATTTTTGTTTGTGTCCCAGTTAAAGGGGCTCTGAGAAACTTCTGTGTTGTGCTGGAAGCTGGTTGTTAGCTTATGTTAGCAGACTCTGTTTAAAAACTAACACTAGCTACTGTTGCTGTCTGTTAGCAGAGCGGAGAGAGGCACTGGGATGTGCTAAGCCAAGCTAGGCTAACCACATCCTGACTCCAGCTCCATCTTAATGCAGAGACATGAGCTTGGTAACCACCTGTTGTTTTCCAGCCTGGCTGCTATGTTAGCCATTAGCCCTTTATTAGCGTGGTCAAGTAGCAGCTAATAAGCCTCGCATGCTAAGGACTATGAGGGAGTCCATATCAAATCCATTCTCCCATCTCCCCGAACCATTTCAATCGCCAATGTCCTCAATTTCATTACACTTTGAATGCTTGATACGAAAAATGATCTTCAAAAAATAAACTTCACTCATGAGGTTTAAACAAGAATCTACTTCTGCTCCATTGTGTTAGAAAAAAGGAACATCTGTGTGGGTGTCTTAAATGCTCAGTATAATCTGAACTGAACTAACAAAACGTGGGCCAAAAAGCATGACTGGAGGGAAAGAACAATCCTTTTCTTTGTGAGCTCACCGTGTTTTAATTATCCGTCTGCTGCTGGTGCTCACATTGAAGTGGCCCTTGAGTTAATGAACCATTTTGAGACCTTTTTACCAAATGATGAGTCAAATCGAGACTAAAACTTCTCGGTGACAGACAGTTTTAGCGTTGTGTTATTCTTTAGAGACATCTCTTCTAACACTTAAAGTAATTCAAACTTTGACACACAAGATGTTTATACACATCCGTAAGGGCACTTTAATGACTTTACTTACACTTCAGTGTACCGAGCTGAAGAAGAAGACACCTACTCAAAGATTTGTCTCTTTCTATACTGACATATTAACAATGCTGCACTGAACCTCCATGGCTGACATTATGCTGTGAGAAGATTTTGGCACTCATTAAAGACATTAAGTTTGACTCTCACTTTTGTTCATGAACTCTCTTTCTCTTGGTGTGAGTGACAGCAGAAGTTAAACCATCGAGAAAGAAAAGCAGTTAGGATTTACACCGAGTTTAAAATGTTGAAGAAAAAGAAATATGCTTCTCTGAGGCAACTATATTACAAGAAAAGGAAACAAATGGATGGAAAACCGATGAATCACATCAACAGGTCACATAATTTCATGCTTTATTACCTTTTTGGACTTCGGCTTAAGCTCATATTATTTAAACATAATACATTGATACATACTTAAAGCCCTTGACCAAAGTTTGGCCTGTGTTGTTATTAATATTGGCAATAAACCATCATTACAAACCAAATGCCTCTGTCCTAATACTTCAATATATTTGAGAAGTTTATTTGTGCTTCTGTTCTGCTTTTCATTTTTGACCCAAAACATTTTTCTTTCTGTCAGTTAAGGTCAAACTATTCTGATCCAGTCTTTGTTCTCTTGTCATCATTTCTGGCACTTGTAGTCCAGATACATCTGACTTCTTCAATGATCAGTAATTCATTTGAATGGTATAAAAGAGAAGAGTGAGTCAGAATGTGGGAGTAATGGCACCTTTCAGCGAGAGCTATATGCATATATATACATAGCTATATATATTTATATATATATATAGCTATATAAAAAGATATTCCTGGTGTTTATCTGAAATAAAAATGTAATGCCAAAAGAAAAACACAGCTTTAAGAAAACCTAAATGGAAATGCCAGCGCTTCAGGAGACATCTCCTCGCAACTGCATGTATCTGAAGCCAAACTATAATTTGATTAGGTATTTTGGAGAGCAGCATCATCCCAAAGCCTTTGCTAAGAGTTTCTATACTTGATTCTGTCAGCTTCACTCACAGGCAGTCATTGAGAAAGAACAGCTTGCCTAACAGTGCAAACATCCACTCCAATGTCTTTGAGGACGGCTGTATTGGGAAAACAAGCTTCGTTTCTGTGTCTAAGGTATTAACGCCAAAATGGTTTCCAGCGTTGTTAAGTATGAAGACATCAAGCATCAAAGCCAGGGAGCTTATTGACCCTTGTGTAATGATTAGAAATTAATCCCAGGAATTCCCAATGAATAGAAAACGTATAAAAATGTGCACCGAGGGAGGGATTTGATAACAGATAAGAGCAAAGCTTTGAATAAGACTGAAAAACAGGGATATAGTTGAAGCTTGATGAAATGAATCCCTGCTGTTTTTACTCAGATCAAAGACAAGATGCTGTCATATAAACAGTTTTTCTTAATGAGGATAGACAGATGTATGTTATGTATGTACAATTATTGTGTGTGTTAAGACTCTATAATGAGATTATGCTATGCTTCACGGTATTCATATGGGACATGCAGTCTCCATCCCAGCCTTAAGGAGACAGTGGCACTTAGGTTCTGTATCAATCAGAATGAAGAATGCAGGATTTTAGGTCCACAGGGACCAGCTTCCACTCCCAAGTCTCATCTCTCTGTAGTGTATTATAGATCTTGTATACTTGCTTGTCCAACTTAACATAACTTTCTTGTTATTTAGATGAACACAAAACCACCCAACAGCTCAGATCCAGCATTCCCTGCACAACACTCCTGCACAAGCAAAGCAAACTAAAGTTTCTGGCCTCCTCATTCCACTTAAGTGGCCACAGTCTGCATTGCGGGCCATCGGTTTCAATGCCTCGGACAAACTCTGTTTTTCTAAAGTGCTGAGTCAGAGCCACATCTGCTGGAGAATCTATTTTATCATTGGGTTTTCCCCACACGTCTGCTGGGTGATTTGTTGTGTGCAGCTCAAATTTAAGCAAGAGCCTGAGGTGGTTTTGAGGTGATTGTGGGAGGCCCTGTCAGCAGCAGAAGATACCTGAGGAGCGACGGGAGCACCCTCTCTGTATCAAATCTGTCGGATCCATCATTTGAACTGCGTGAATTAAGGTGATATGCACCTGGGGGACAGCAAGAGCTTTCTGTGTTGAGTTTTTGTCTCAACACAGGATTTAGCATCAAAATGTGATGACAGGTTAATGCCAACATGGTAATTTTGTTTGTAATGATGGTCACTGTGTTAGATCAGGCAATTCATTTTCAGGAGTCATTAATTATTGCTGCGACTCGGCCGAGAGACATGTTGGTCCACGACCAAGCGTAGTTTCCTGTCTTTCATAACGTGCAAGATCTCGTCTGGAAGGGAAAGCGCGGGACCGACTTACGGGATCATGAAAGCTCCTGTTGTACCCCGCTGTAGCCATCGGTCACCGAAACGTGAAAGAACTGGTTTGAGAGTACGCATTGGCTCTGAACCAGCCCTCGAATTGCTTTGGTCGAAAAGCCTAGAAAAGACAGAAAGGCAACTGTGACCTTTTCTCTGTTGTCAGCCACAGCATCACCATTCTTCAACTTTAGTTTGCAATTTTTACAGTTGTGCATGGAGAGCTCTGTGCTCCTATTTCACTGTGGAGGGCAAAACATATCCAACATGCTGGTCTTTGCAAGATGCACCATTGGTTGTCCACTATAATACACCAGATAAAATGATCAATCGTCATGCCCCAAACCCATTTTTTTTCCCTGAAACCCCAAACTTTAACTTTGACTGTTGTAATGAACATCTCATGTTGCAAAGAAAGATAACAGCAGGAGAGCTTTAACATCTGAATCAGAGTCTTTTTAAAAGCCAGAATGTGCAGGCAACGCTTTAAAAAAGCTTTCAACTGTTATTCCCTAGTAAAATAGAACTACAATTACCCCCTGATGGCTGTATGCTTCCACGCACCAGTCATGTTGCTGTTCCTGAGCTATGGTGTTGAATAATGGCCAGAAAATCGTTTGCAGAATATTATGATTATGATGATTATGAATAAAATGTCGTAACTTCATCATTTTATCCTAGTGGACATTTCTGTAAAATGTTGTCATTATTAGATATGAAGTGAATTCTTGAGTTAATGCCAAAAATGTCTTTTCAGAGACATCACAGTGACCTTGACTTTGACTACCACAATCTAATCAGTTCATCCTTGAGTCCAATTAAATGTTTGTGGTAAAATTTAAGAAGTTCCCTCAAGTCTTTCCTGAGATATCGCGTTCACAAGAATGGGATGCCATGAGGTCGCAGTGATCTCGATCTTTGACCTTTGACCACCAAACTTCAATCAGATCCATCGTTGAGACCAAGTGGGTCTTCCCTCAAGGCATTCTTCAGATATCGCACTCACAAGAAGTGGGCGGACAGACGGATGGATGAACGACCTGAAACTATCGCTGGTGCGGAGGCATGAAAATAAAGATCCTTAATTTGAAATCTTCAGTAAACTCTGAGAGCTTGATAATTCTGTAATCACCCATGTCATGAAGCGAGCGTCCAGCTGGGGGAGTTGAAAAGTGATCTCTCAGCTGAAGTGTCTCAATCTATCGTGATTGACTGCTTACTCCTCTCCAGTCCATTCCATAGAGATTTATGGCCAAGTTGAGTGGACTGGCTGCCAGGCAATTACCATCAAGTGGATCCTATTGCACCTCTTTGTCACTCTAATACTAGAAATTTGGTTCTCATTAGATAAATGTCAGACGGAATTAGGGTTTTCATTTATTTTGTGTGACACCAACTGACACCTCTATGTCTATCACTGGCAACTTCTTTTCCCCATGAGTGCTTGTCCGCTCACCTGCTTTGGCTTGACAAACCATGCCAAGATACAAGGAAGAAAAGGGAGTTAGGAAAGCTGAACACGAATAAACCAATCTCAAGTGCACAGAGGAGAATGCAGAATACAAAATGAAAGGATTTCAATTAAAAGTGCATAATTTTGCCACGCTCTGCTCGTCACACTGGGAGATGTGATGAGTCATCGGCAGGAATTGATGAGAAGCTGCAGACAGGAAGCAGGAGTTACTGAGTCCACGGGGATCAACTGTCTCCTCAACACAGCTGAGGAGCATGACCCACAGCTGGGCCTATCAATGAAAGTTTGTGCGCGTGTTCACCGACACCCCCAAGAAAACGTCAATACTTGTGATATCCTGACGACTGCAGTATAAACAGCCACACGATGGAGCTTAATTATGATCTATAATCGCTGTCAAATGGCTGCTCCCTCTGGTTGGTAGCACCATTCACAGAGAGGCCACAACAGAGAACCAAGTCTGGACAGTGATGTGCCCTCGTGAGAGATGCAGAACTAATGACTTAGTTCAGTGTGGAAGAAAATGTAGTGTGTGTGACACTAGTCAGTGCCTCTCATAGGAGGCAGCTCGAGTAAGTGTGTGTGTGTGTTTGTGTGTGTGTGTGTGTGTGTGTGTGTGTGTGGGTGTGTGTGTGTGGGTGTTTGTTAGCTGTGCCAAGCCAGTGTGGCAGACCACAACCACAACACATGTTTAGAGATTATCACTCTGCTACTGGGAGGGAGACAGGAAGAGAGCATTAAAAGTGTGTTGGAGAGCAAGTGTTAAATGCATTCAACTACAATTCTGCATGTCTTCATTTTAGTAAATATGTGTGTTTTCCTGTCCGTCAGTGTGTGTATTTGCGTATGTCTCTGCAAGCACCATCCACTGCCAGTTTACTGGTGCCAACACGGAAAATATCCTCCTTCTCATTCTTGTTTCAATGCCATGTCTAAGAATGCCCCACTGAGTCCTACGCTACACTAAAGCAGACGTATGGTATGCACACACACACAAACACACATCTTATCAGCTCATAACACAATTGTCGGTTGATTTCAGAATTGTAAGGCTCAAATCAAGAATCAGAATCATGCCTGGGCAAATGGTGAACACTGAAAAAAATACACGTAGAAGCACACCACGGTGAGCACTGTCGGAAGGACCAATAAACTGGGAGAAAGGACACAAGCTGCTGTTTGTGCCGAGAGTTGAGAGGCATATAATCACTTGCACACAGCTGCTACAGAGAGGGAGGCGATAGGACAAACGGAAAGAGGGAAGAAATGTGAGGAATGAGAGAGAAAGTGTCAGAAAAAACAAGTGAGAAAAATGTGCTGACCGATTGAAGGAGTAAATACTGCTGGTTTCAGTATTGAGAGGAGTAAAAGGACAGTGAAGCAGAGGTGGCCTTGCAACTGCTTCTCTTCACAATGTTGCCGCAGCAAAGGCTCACAACAGCTGTCACAGTTGAACTTTATGGCAGCGACAATATGGCAACAGACGAGGTTCATGGCATTATTTTGATAGGGTGCTGTCATCTAACCTGCCCCGAGCAATACCACCAGAGGATTAGAACTTTTTCAAGCAAAGGACTGTAAGCCAATCCTAATTTAACATGACAGCAGATTCCTTTTAAGTAAAACAATTCAGTTCAGAGCCTCACATTCGGCGTCGCATTTGAACTTGGGAGCTGCCGTTGATGACAGCGTGTATGATTAAACATGATGTAAGTGTTTTGTAGAAAAATCTTGAAGGCAATTACGTCTCTGCCACTCTCAGAAGTTTTTTTTCCCCAACCTCACAACCTTCCAAACACTCTTGATGAAATATTCAGAGTCAAAAGTAAGTGAACTTGGAATGGAGGCCGTCAAACCCAGACGAACGGCAGGGGTTTCGGAGAGGTAATCAAGAATAACGGAGGCAGAGAAACAGAAAATAAACGAGCGGATGATCTTTTACTTTTATTCCCCAGTGGAGCTCCCAATTTGAGCTGAAGCCACTCGGCACCTGAGACGAGATGAGATGGAATCTCGCCGCCGTTCATATGGGACTCGGAGTCATTAGCAGCACATTGGTTTCAGGATCAAACAGTTGTGACGGCAAATCAGGGGAACAAAACCGCAAGGATTCGGTGGCTCAATTGAAATGCAGTGTGCAATTAACTTTATAATCTGTTTACAAATGAGGTCTACCCTGCTGCAATCTCTGGAGTGTGTGGGTGTGCATATTTGTATGCAGGTGGAGGGAGTCCATTTGTGTACTCGACATGAATGCATGCGCATTCTTGCTTTGGAGTGAAGTCACCTATATTAAAAAAAAGGGGGGGTTCATAAGCCATATGCCTCCACATTTAATCAAATCCTGGAAACTGCATATAAATTGTTCTAAATATCCAAACAGCAAATTCTTCCTTTACATATTCAATATGTATCAACACTTTTAATGGAAGAGTGCGTTTCGGTGAGATTTATCTGCACAGATCATGATGCGAAACACAGAGGAGCAGAAAGAGAGCGAGACAGAGAGGGGGGAAAAAAGTGGGAGTGCTGTATTAGTTTGGAAAAGAGGGCATTTTTCCAACATTGAATGATTTATCGAGATGAGCTAAAATAGTTTTGCATATGAGAAAGGGCAGACTAAAAGCATTTGCCAATACATTAGAGACAGGATGTGTGTAGCTACGAAGCCAGAGTGTGAGGACACAGCCTGTGATGGCCACAAAGTGATATAATTATGCTTGTGTGTGTGAGCATGCACATGTTAAAGGTTTCACACACATCGCAGTGCATTGCACTCTTCCGTTCGCCATCTCCGTCCATTTGTCCGTCTGTGCCCATCTGAACAGTTCAGAGGATATAGACATAATTTTCCTCAGACGGTAGCCGAGCACCGAGCTTCTCTGACATTTGAAAATGGCTCACAACTTAGCCAGAAAATCACCGTGGTGTAAATAGTTTCTATAGTGCCCCCCTGAGGGAAGAAAACATGTCGCTGTATCACACTGCTTAATACAATTTAAAGTTTGGATCATTTATTATTCTTTTATGGGTTTTCAAACTTCTATCTGTTTCCGTCTCTCTGCCTTCCTGCTTTATTTTGCTTTAGTTTTTCTCCTTCTCCTCAGTCCGACCCATAAACATCACATCTAAGTAGTCAGCCTCACAGTCAAAATGCCATTATGCTGTCATATAAAGTTTTGTTTTTAAAAGGTGCTTCAGGTCAGTGTGAAAACAACCAATTATATCTGTGTGCAAAGGTGATGCTGGTTGGAAAACAATTCACTCCATTAACATTCTGATGAGATATACATTAAAGGTGACACTGGTGTTGATGGCTAAATTGGCCGCTTGTCATTGGATTATTAGCCTTGACAGTCACTTAAAGGGGACCTTCTAGAACTCCACTAGAGAAGCTTTGTATGATTCAAACTTTTAAAATAAAATGCTTGTTTATCTTATACTGACCATTCATGCAGCCCCTCAGTTCATCCTCTGTCTGAAACAAGCAGTTTCGGCTCCCATCTGTCTCTCTCCCAAAAAGCCTAATTTTTCATGAAAAGTCAACCTTCCAGAAGCCTGCTAAGGGGCAGCAAACAGTGCTTGTGAGCAGAGGGAAACCAGAAAATATTTTCTCTATAACAATATGATCCAGATCAGAGTCTTGGTCTGAACTACTGTAAATCACTTTAGTATGAAGAGACGGACTCAGCAGGTGGACAGGCGCTTCCCTGTACTTTGGGGGCATGCTGTGCCTGGAGCAGATGACCAATAAAAGAAAGATTTTGGAGTTCACAGGGCTTCCTTTTATATACAAAAATGTCATTATGTGAAACTTTGGTTCAATGTACAAATCTAAGATTGTGACATTAAATATATATGACAGAAAATAAGGGACACATCAGTCATCAAGTGACTGCGAGCTCTTTTCTTAAAGTTTAGAAACTTTTCAGACCCAAAAAGAAAAACACTAAATGGCACATTTAATAGTTGTAGCCTGGTCTGTGGTGTTATGTGAGTGTACAGATGAAATTAGCAATGATATTTGAGTTTGACGTACAGAAAGCCCTACAGATTCTCAGAAAATGAAAAATGGAATACATTACTCAGGAACTCACTGTGGGAAAAGAATACATTTTCTTTTTCATTTTCACAGCTGATGGAGTATTGTGAGTCACATTTTGTGACATATGATAAAAATCTAATTTAGCTACGCATAGGCAATATTTGCCTCTTTGTTTTCCAATACAGCAGCTCCGGGCTTAATATTAGTCCGAAATCAAAGCTGAACTACTGTTGTTTGGTTTATGGATCTTCAGGACCAGCCACTTCTGAATAATAATGTACACGACAGACATACAGTATAGTATGTAAATTACATTTTTGAATTAATAAAAGTTGAGTTTCCATATTTGAATTCAAGGCAGAATGACTCAAATTCAGCAAGCATTCACTCACACGTCTACCATAATTAGACTCAAGAGACACAACTCTTTTTTTTTCTCACTAAACAAGCCAAAAACATCAACAGAATTTCATATTCGCCTGCAGGGGAGCCAAACTTCTGTGGCGTTGCAGATTAGGGCTGCATTAAAGTCCAAGCATGGCTTCTTTGAGCACACAGGCCAAAGACAGGCTGTCTGATATGGAGACAAATGAAAGGCAGAAGCGAGAGATGGCACTTGTATTACCACGCAACAGACTGGGGACAGATACACTATCAGACAAAAGAGCAGAGTGTGTGGCCTGCACCGGACTAATTGTCACTATGTAGTATTACAGCAGAGAGTAGTGATTGAGGCTAATGGAATAACACACATCCAGCCTGGTGTGGCCACTTAAACAGAGGGAGGTGTGTGTACGTGTGAGTGACCGCCGGCCAGATAATGATGACCCATAATGCATTTTGTGGTGACACGGGCCGTGGGCACACATATGGTGGGGATGGATAAAGTGGATGGACAAAAAAATACAGAGGCATAAAGAGGAGAGAGGCACATAAGGATGGAGGGGTTGGAGGAGAGTGAGCATGTTTGTGTCAGGGAATGAGACAGGTGATGAGGTAACGAGCGATGGTTAAAGAGAAAGAAAAAGTGCGAGGAGAAGAAAAAAGTGAGACAGATGAGGAGAGAGAGAGTTTCAGTCTTACCATGTCAATGAGACTCTCCTGGATCCGGTTCAGTGTGGTTCTCAGTCTGCTGCTGATAAGGCCCAGACCCGATGACTCATACTGTAGAATACACACACACATACACATACACAGTTAAGTGTCTGCACCGTGCACAAACCGTTTCCTTTATAAGAACACACACTTCAGAGGAGTGTGAGAGCAAGCACACGCATACACACGGCAAACATCTGCTCCCGTCTCACGTAGTCAGAGACGGGAGGATTTTTACTTTACTGCTTCTAGTCAGTCGACTCTAATCCAAAAAAGGAGGAGGAACTGGGAGGAACAGACATCAAATATCAGACAATCACGCCGGCTACAGCTGATGACAGATGAGAGGTAAAAGAGGAGGGCGGGGAGGGTGAAGGCACAGCAAACTCAACATCGAAATTATTCTGAAATCGCTTTCAGATGTGCTTGATGTCACTTGAAAGAGCATATCACACACACCTTGAAGGCTTCAAATCAACCACACCACAACAAGCGCTGACTATATTTTGGTCTCACAAGGTGGGGACAACCTTGCATGTTAGTCATATTAATTCCAGAGATCTACTCTTACCAGGCAAGCAGGGCCAACCACCCTGGTAGTGCCCGCCTCTCTGCCACCATGAGCTGGCAAAGATGGGCTTGGGACGGGCTATGGATGACAGATGGACAGCAGAAAGGAAAAACAGGAAGCAAAAGTGAAATACAAGACAGTGTAAAGAAAGAAGCAAACAAACAGAATTAGATTTAATGGAGGTAGTGGGTGGGATTACTCTTGTACTCTACACTACGATTGCCTCACATTTAAATGGTCTTTAATTTGGGAACACTGCTCATCAGCCAGGTAAAGTGAGGAAATATCTGATTATTGGTGTATCCTTGTAACCAGGATACGTTAAAGCTTCCTTCTTTGTGTCCACGCAAAAACTTGCACTTTTCCTGAAGTTGAAACACGCTTCAATGTCACTTTTACATCTCTCACATGTGATACTAAACTCGAGATGTTTGAAAATGAAGTGTCACTAGTGTGTTTGTCCTGATTGCCTGCGTTTCAGAGCCTCAAACAGTAAAAAGCAAAGAGTTCAAAGCTCCTCAAAACTCAACTTCAAACATGTTCCAAAGCTTTCTAGTTGGACTGACTATTTTTAGAAACATCCAAATTAGCTCTTGAAACCTTTGATATAAATGGGGTCACACTCAACTCAATGCATCTTAAGCAGTGAAGGCCATTCAAATTGACATCAGTATATACAAAAGGAAACAATACAATAGCTGTTCTGTCTACCACAATAGTACAGTTGCCATGGAGAAGTTCACTTATGTGCACTGTACAGATGTGCACATGGTAAAATGGTAAGACAATTGTTAACAAATGAACACATTAAAGAGGCATCCCACAGATTCTGCACACAAAGTTCAGTTTAATCATCGCCATTACTACTTGACAGCCTTTGAAATAAGCTGTATAATTTATTCTGTGTCTAAGAAGGGAGTTTTGTAAGGTTTGGAAAAATTAGCACAACAATGTCATCAAGGATAACCCTGCTGATGACATCAGGTTAATCTGAGCAACAAAATGTAACGTCCTGGAGAGAGATTGTTTCTGTCCAGTCTCATCTCCAGGCTGTCAAATACTGATGCTTTGAGCTGGTGTCCGAACTGATCTGCCAACCCAAAGCGTCAGTATTTGATGACCTGGGGGATGAGACTTTAAGACTGAAAACAAGCAACATGTGAGATGTGCCTCATATGAGTTAATGCAAGCCAAACTGAAGGAGTCTGTGTCAAAATCTGCTGATATGAGTGGTAGCTTCCTCGGATTTTGTATTGGTGGGGATCAATGGATAGCATTATTTAATAGAAAGTCTTAAGACTGTGGATGTCACGTAGATTGTTGTGTGTTGTGGGGAAGGGGAGATGCTGTAACATATCAAGCTTTTGTGTTTACTTTCAGTTTTTGCTTTTGTTCTCACTGATATTGTACGTACTGTATAGACTGCCACCCCAAAAGTAAGTTTTATACTGTAATGCCACAGGGTGTTTGAAAAAAAAAAAAGGTTGGACAGGTTGGAGGAAGGAAGCGTCTAATGAAAGATGCCACTGAGCTGCATTATGGGAGATGTAGGATTAAGGGGTTTTCGGGTATTTTACCTTGTACTAGAGACGAAAATTTAAAATATCTCCACCTCTGCTGCTTCAATTTTGACGACTCACTTTTAAATCTGTTTCTTTTATGTTTGCAAACTTTAGGCAAGTGCAAGACTAAATACTGAATTGCTGGAGCACCCCTTTAATTGCCCTCATCCTAAAGGGCATTTAAATTTGAATCTCTCTCTCTGTCTTGCTCTCTTTTTCTTACAAAATCCTTCTTCTGTCTATTTATCACTTTTCCAAAAAACTGTTAAAAAAACTGTCCGAGGAGCAAAAAAGCCTGGTTATTAATGGTGATGGACAATCCGTTAGCATGGCACATAACGCATCTTTAGCACGTGCGTGACAGAGTCAATAGTGCAGCTTGACTTGACAGGGCCAATATACACAGATAATGGGGTATTTACCCTTTTGAATATTAATGTCACCCATTACTGTTCAAGCGTATAAGTTGTGCAGCTCTATCTCGATTCCAGCGGTGTAAAGAGAGCAGATCCTAGGTCAAAATACCAGCATATGTGCATAGTAATTTCCATCAGCTATTTAAAGATTCATAGGGACATTAGCATTTTTCCTGTAGGTGCCTCTTTGAGCGAGACTGTTCATGAAATGGGCGGGTTCATGAAATTACACTTAATGAGGACTGGTGGAAAAAAGAGAAAGCGAGAGTTTAAGAGAGATGCAGACAGACAGATAAAGAGTGGCAGGGGAGTAATGAGAGGAGAGAAGCAGGAGGGATGAAAGACAAGCAGCGCTGCATGAAAAGAGCAGTAAGATTAGGGATACTGTAGAGCACAAAGGATGAGGAAAAAAAAAAGGTTAAAGAGCAGGCTTGACTGAGAAAAATGACACACGATATATGTGTAATGTAGACGGTGATATAGACAAAACAGTGATATGAATGATGTGATAGAAACACACACTCATACTGTACATGGACCCACGGTAGGCAGATTGAGATGAGAAAAGTGACCACTTGACAAGTTGTCAACTCACCAGTGTGTCACCTTCTCCCATCTCCCCATGACACACACACACACACACACACACCTATTATGTGTAGTGTAGCGGCCCCCGCGGAGCGTTCAACCTCTCTATCTCTTCCACCTTGATGGGACAGAAGTCATTTTGCTGCTATCATTACCACTTCCCCGAGGGCGATACTGACACAAATGCTGTTTTTTTTTCTTTTGTGAGGCGCAGTATAAATGACATGATAGTCTTCAGATGGAGTGGGGGCGACTGGGCTCGCTAACTGTAACCTATCGTTCAACTGAAATCTTTACTGAGGCAGACAGCAATGAGAAAAGATGGAAGCAGCTGTGAATCTCCGTCTCACTGTATATCATCTAATAAACATAAATAATTCAGAACTCCAGATTTAGAAATAAACGCAGGCAGTTTAAAAGCACCAGAAGTAATATTATGTAACTGCAGCATTGCAATGACAAAAAAACAAAAACAAAGACAAAAGTTATGATGACTTGTGGGGTATGGCTGTCTCACTTCTTTATTTTTAGTCACACTGTACGGGACAACACACACTGACTTTTATTTTTTGTTTTGTTTATCATATTTTTGTTCAATATTTTATGGCTTTACTTAAAAAAATACAGCACAGATATGATCCAAAATGAGTGGACAGAGAGATGTGAAAAGCTGGACCCTGGTGGCACCTTAAACCTGTAGGTCACCAAAGCACTCCAGCTGTTTCCTATGTCAGCCCACACAAAGGCAGCATCTCGACGCCTGTGGACATGACGACATCAGGATATGCCAATGTCCTGTTTCCCGACATCAATGTGTCAACTCTCCAGAAAAGCAACAATTTTATCACCTTCGCTGGTACACATTTATTAAGCAAGTGTACAGGTTTATAAACATGAATTGCAACTTTACAATAAATAATTGCTTAATAAGTGTTTATAAAGCATTCCATTGTTTAATAAAGTGAAATAACTAAAGTGTTTCCCATTTACCTCCCAACCACCTCTGTCTATACAATGTACTGTATGCGTTGGTGTATTTTATAAATGTCAACAGATGCTTGTGAAATAACATGAAACTGTTGTATTTATGGTGGTCGGTATGGTTATGAGTTCTGTCTGTTTTACAGTTTGATGAAATGCAGCTGGTCGCAAATGTCAAAACTGACAATAACATTTGAACAGTTGCAACAGAAATAGCAAAACCTGATTCAGTCACAAGGAGCGAATTTGACTCTAAAGAGTAACTACAAACAGTCTAAAAAATCTGATTATGCCTTGCCAGCCATTGTTTCTTGTGTAGAGTTATTTGTTTTATAATCTCTAAATTTTGCATAAATTGCATTTTCCTCTCCCATTGATTCAGTGTGATTTTGATTTGTATTTATTTTATTTAGGAGGATTAAGGACTACTCTGTAGAAGCTTATGGGGATCCTATTAAACAATAAAGAATAAAGCTAGAAGTGACAATACGCTTTTTTGTCCAGCAGTGATGTACCACAGCACTATAGCAATAAGATAGATGCAGCTACTTGTGGTCACGCTCAAGAGACACGTACCATCATCACGAACAGGCCAGTGCAGCTGTGTTTTTCTCTATATAAAATCTAATGGAGAGTTATTCTTAATCACACTATGCTTTTGTGTGTGGTAAGCTGTCTGTGTTTAACTCATTGGTCTTCAACATAAATATACACTGTGCAATCAAACGGAAGCGTAGCGATTCAAAAATACTGTACCATGTCATTGCGTCCAAAGAAGGTGTAGACGGCGTACAGGTAGTAGTCGAAGAGCTGTGACACACAGTGGATGACGTCGAAGGCGATGGGCTTCAGAATGTTCATCATCTGCATGTACTTCCCTGTGTGGAGATGAGAAAAAATATACAGCCACCAAGAAGTTGAGAGATGGCCGAGTGGTTATATATACTACTAATATGCATGCAACAGTTAATGGTTAATATGTGTACCCCAATATAAAGTGTTAGCAACTACATTGATATAATAATAATAATAATCATAATATAATGTAAGGCAGGCAGAAGTTATTGTTCTTTTTTCCAAGTTTGATAAACGAGGGAAACTGGTCCTGTCAAAAGTATTTCTGCGACAAAGATAGGGAGTTTGAGGAAAGGGAATTTTTCGCCCCCATTTTAATCACATCACATCTGTTCTTAAGTACATCTGGTAGGAGATTAAAAGAGTTAAACTACAGTTACTTAATCACGGTGGAGCCACATGCTTTAGGGAGGAACTTTCACAGGAACACATTGCATTTGCATACACTTGAGGGCAAGGATTTAATTTAGCAGCAAGGTAATAAAAGCAATGAGGAGAGAGGTACAGGGCTGTAATAAGGTTATCATTGACTCAGAACTGATGAATGGAGGCAAGAAAAGGAGAAATAAACTCAATCTAGCTGGCTTTGCCACTGAGACAGCACTATTTCTCTCACACTCTCATTTTTCACGCCCCTTCGCTTGAATTCTGCACCATGAACTTGGGGAGCAATCTAATTCCATCAAAGAGCTGCAGAGAGTGAATTAGAAGTGATTGCTTCGAATCAAACTTTGGCTTTTCACACAGTTTTGCCACATGGCTATAAATCAATATTACCAATGGTGTGAAAAAAGAACAAGGATTCTTCTTTATCCTGTACGAGCAGGAAAGTTTTAAAGTATGACAAGAAAATGCTGGGAACAGGTTTTTTTTTTTTTAGTGTTTGAAATCTTAAGAATAGTAGCAGATCTGTATTAGCCTGGCTTATAAAACCAATCCATGCAGCATAAGATTTATTCAGCCATACAACCCACACAGGAGAGATAACTGCCTTGTCTAATTCCTTTTCACACATCAAATCACATCATAAGGGCCACATTGCCAAAGGGCACACCATGCCAAGGAAGGGCCACGACATTTTCATAGACTCGTCAAAGAGATGTGTAAGCACCCCTCGGGAAGCGAAAGGTCAGAGCAAAAGGCGAAAGGCTAACCATTATAAGTGTGGCTCAGTCACACAGGTAGCAGTGGACACCTGAGCGTGCTGATTGTGACTACCTGCTTGCGTCACGTGAATAAATTGAATTCTCAGCAGGCTAGAGACACCCCCACTGAGGCTGCCTCTCAAGGAGAGCTAAGTGGTGGAGGTGTGTATGTGTGCGTGTGCAGGACTCACCGACAAGCCGGATGACGTTGAGGGTGGTGTTGGTGAGGATTGGTGCGTTGGTCTTGTTTAAGTTGTAGTCAGACTTTTTCTTGCTTCTTATGGTCTCGCGGGACACGCTGGAGAGAGAAAATGGGGCAGAGTCATGAGAAATGAAGAGACTCAGTAATATATGTTAACATCACTAATCCTCAGCAACGATCGGCCAGGTTCAAAACCTTAGTGCGGGTCAGAGGCTTGTAATTGATCAATCAGAACCCATTACACAATGCAGGAGACAAAGAAGGACCCAGGTGGTGATGTCTCTGAACTGGTGATCCTGGAGCGCCAGACAGCCTGACTCTGATCGTCGAGCCATATTAGCCAGCAATCATTACATGGGCCTTCTAATTTCTGGATGTGACCATGAGACCCATTCAATAATTATCCATGAGTGATACCTGCTTATAAGAATGGGAAATTAGCATTTAAGTGACTATAGGCTAATGTCAGGTTAATATAAATGGCGAGCAGGAAGGTGAATGCGATGAGAGTAAGAACAAAAACATCAAGTACGTCAGACCGGTGAAATGATGAGGCTCGACACTGAACATAAAGATCACAATACCAGTAATAAGACACTGGATGACAGGAAGTGATTATTTTAACAATGCCTCTGTAATGAGGAGCTACTGAATAAGTAATATTACTGTATGTGTTGTTTTGAGGGCAAATCTTCAGATATGCACTAATACAAGCACACGCACAATCCTAGGTTCTTCATAATTCAGTACAGCACACACACACACACTGTCACTTTGCTGAAAAAAAACAAGAAACTGAACAAGGAGGGTTATAAAATTCAAAAATCCACCATGCTGCATCAAAAGCATTCATGTTTATGGTTATTTGTAATGCACAATATATCTATTTGAGAGCAGGGTGTTAATAATTACAGCCACTGATAACCCACTTACCCGATGAACCTAGTGACTTAATTCAAAAAGGCAGCGGCACAATGAAATGGAAGGTTCCAGAGGCCTTCTTTCATTCACTCTATGAATGATTCTTATGTCGCAGTAGTGTGTAAAATGTGTAAACTGCATATTTCTTTGACAAATGTGTGTTTTTCATATTTATTTATTTTTCTTTAATTTATTTGGTTTATTTATTCATTTATTTATTTTACTTTCTCCCTTTTATTGATTTACTCTGTATCTGTTTATTAATCTGCCAAGCTCAGGCCTGTAACAAAAGATAGCAAAAATGATGAAAATGGTAAAAATATATT